>NC_058130.1:718805450-718844948 GCF_016433145.1 Gracilinanus agilis | reverse complement strand
ACAACAGCCCACAGGAGGGAAGAGTCTGGGCTGACAAGGGGAGAGGGAGGGAGCGAGGGAGGGGGGGAAGGAAGGGGGAGGGAGGGGACGGGGAGAGAGAGGGAGCTGGAAGAGAGGGGGCGGGGTCACAGCCGTATCTCGTCACGCGCCTTCTCTCCCTGCCAACCGGGAAAGAGACTGGGAGTGGGGAGGGGGCGGGTTGACGTCTTCACGCCTTCACGCCGAGGCAGGAGAGCGCCTCCCTTGGGTGAGCTGGTGGAAGGACAACCGCAGGGTCGTGCCATCTAGGGGGCAGGTGTGTGGAGGAGAAAGGTCAGGATTGGAAGGGGCCTGACCCATACCTGAGCAAGAATACTTCCCATCACATCTCCAAGAAGTGCCATCCAGCCTTCATCATATTAATGATGATGATGATAACTAGCATGTATACAAGGTGACCCAAAAGTCTTAGTGCAGTTTTAAACTAGTAAAGCTTACTAAGTAGTATATTCTAATTCCTACTTATTACTGGAGAGTGCTTTAAAGATTTCAAAACTTTCTACAAATATCAAATTTTTATGCACACAATAACCTTGGGAAGAAAATGTCATTATTAGCTCCATTTTACAGAAAAGCTGAGGCACACAGAAGTTATGTGACTTGTCTAGGGTCATATAGCTAGTGATTGAAGCCAAATTTGAACTCTGGCCTTCCTAGCTTTAGGTCCAGCATTGCTTTGAAGACTTCCAAGGAAAAGAAACCCACCACATTGGGGGAAGCTTATTTCTTCTATTATTTAGTAGAAGTTCTCCTTGAGGGCAAGCCTACATCCATCTCCAACTTCCATCCAGTCACCTAATTGTTCTTCTCAAGCCAAAGAGAGCAAACCCAAAGTCTCATCGATGTGACAGCTTTTCAGGTGCTTGAAAATAATATGGTCCTACTTGGTCCATTTCTGAGTTTTCTCTAAGCTAAAGACCTTCAGTTCCTTTCATCAGTTGTGGCGGCATGAAGGTTACTATTCTGGTTGCTTTTCTCTGGATGCTCTCCACATTACTGATAGCCCTTCTAAAAAGTTTGGGCCCATGTCTGTACACTATTCTCTTGATCTGGTCTGTCCAACAAAGATTCCAGAGGGATTGCTACTACCTGGTCCTAAATGTCATGCTCTCAAGTCAGATTTTTTTTACTACCATTCAGCTCACATATGGAACTCTCAATTAATGGAAACTCCTCCTCCCCACCTTTTTTCAGATGTATTTTTATTTAACAATACCTCCATGGGAAAATTATTTTTAAAAATTCAAACGTTTATGCAATTAGTTGTTCAATTGACTTGATTGAATTCTTAAAATGTTTCTCAAATTATTCCTAAAATTTAATTTTAGAATATTAAAATTATCACTCCCTATTAGTTTTTCCTCTTTTTAATGCTTACCTAAATTTATGTGACTAACCCTAAATTATACACATTTCCTAATTTATTACTTTCTCCAAACTGTAACATCGACCCCTTCTTTGACCTTTAAAAAGATTTACTATTCTTATCAGTAGTCCTATTCTAAACTTGAAATCCTTGTCCAGTCTAGTTCTACCTTTGTCCCACAAAAAACCTTACTGCCTATCTTAACTATATCTCTACCCTGAAGCTTAATATACATATTATATAATAATAAATAAAGCTATAAATAAATGAAATTTAATTTTTTAAAAGGGAAAAGAATAAAGGAGAAAAAAGTAAAATAAAATCTAGAACTCAGCACAACTTAATTAGCAAACACTATAAAGGAGGAATACCAATGTGGAAAAAAATCAGAGAGAAAAAAAGGTACTATTATTTGAATGGACCAGACTTTGACTAATAAGCGGAAGAAACAAAGAAAGGGAAGAAAGAAATTCTGGAAATTGTAGCAAAGTTATTAAAAAATCAGATGACAAGTATTTGTTAACACTCTTACTTTCTGTCTTAGTAACAATTCTAAGACAGAAGGTTAAGAGCTAGGCAAATGGGATTAAATGACTTACCCAGGGTCACATAGGAAGGAACTGTGTGAGGCCAGATTTGAATCTAGGACTTCTCAACTCCAGGCTTGGTTCTCTATCCACTGTGATAGTTAGCTGCCCCCAAGTAATTTTTTTTTTAAACCTTTACCTTCCATCTTGGAATCAATTCTGTGTATTGGTTCCAAGGCAGAAGAGTGGTAAGGGCTAGGCAATTAGGGATTAAGTGACTTGCCCAGGGTCACACAGCTGGGAAGTGTCTGAGTCCAGATTTGAACCCAGAACCTCCCATCTCTAGGCCTGGCTCTGAATCCACTGAGCTATCCAGCTGCCCCCTCCCAAATAATTTTTAAAAGAACAATTTAAGATTATTCATTGAGACCATATTCCAAATAAAATAAACAATTTACCTCAAAAGTGAGGGCACTATAAAATAATTTGGACTACATGGGATCATTGAGGACACTTCCAGTCTAGATCTCATGAGTGTGTCTGTGTGCGTAACCTCAGCACTTTGCTCAGCTGGCTGTGTGGACAATGGTGGGGAGAAGCTTGCTAACATGTAAGTGCCTTGGAGGGGCTGTGGCTTATGTGTAGTTTTTTTTTTGTTTGTTGTTTTTTAATCCTTACCTTCTGCCTTTAGTGTCTGTTCTAAAGTAGAAGAGCAGTAAGAGCTAGGCAGTTGTTGCTAGTCATTTGCCCAGGATCACACAGCTCAGAAGTGTTTAAGACTAGATTTGAACCCAGAACCTCTCATCACCAGGCTTGAGCCGCCTCGCTGGCCCCATAGTCTTTCTATAACTGGTTTTGGTCTGCTAATCACTTGGTGAATGGGAGTCTTTTTGGTTGCAGAGGCATTAAAAAAGCTTAAGGTGGCTTCTGGCATCTCTCTGCTTCAGTCTTTTTTGCTACCCTCCTCTTGAAAGTGTCTTCAGCCACTGAGTCTAGTGAAGTAAGAGGAGTCGCTAACCTTAAGAGTTTCCAAAGTCAGGAGAGGAAGCCACTAGAATGCAGAAGAGTGAATCTAGGCCAGGCTTTTTTTTTTTTTTTTAAATCCCCCCTCCCCCCCAGTTACATGTAAAAACAGTTGCCAACGTTTTGTTTTTTTTTAATTTTATCTTTATTTTATTCCAATAACAAATTTACACATAAGTTTTCCAAAGTTATAGAATTCATGTTGTCTTCCTCCCCTCTTCTCTTCCTCCACCCCCCTCCCAGAGCTGACAAGTTTCCAACATTGTAAAAAGAATTTTGAGTCTTGAATTCTCTCCGTCCTCCCCAACATGTTAAACAACCTCATAGATTTTACATGTACAATCATGTAAAACATAAAAAATGTTTTGTATATTTTTATACATGCAAAACATAAAAAATCAAATATGAACAAAAAACAAGAAAGTGAAAAAAGTTTGCTTTGGTCTGGATTCAGATTCCATTAGTTCTTTCTCAGGAAGTAAATGGCATTTTTTTTATCATGAGTCCTTTGGGATTGTTTTAGATCATTGTATTGTTAAGTTATTCATGGTTGTTTATTGTACAGTATTCCTGGCACTGTTTACAATATTCTCCTAGTTCTACTTCTTTCACTCTGCTTCAGTTCATAAAAGTCTTTTCAGGTTTTGCTGAACCTCTCCTGCTTGTTATTTCTTACAGAACAATAGTATGTCATTGTAATCACATACTATAATTTACTCAGCTATTCCCCAGTTGGTGGGTATCCCTTCAACTTTCCAATTCTTTGCCCCCACAAAAAGAACTGCTATAAATATTTTGGAACATATAAATCCGTTCCCCCCCCCCTTTTTTTTAAATCCCTTTGGGATACAAACCTAGTAATGGTAATGCTGGATCAAAGGGTAGATACTATTTTATAGCCCTTTTAGCATAGGGACAAATTGTTCTCTAAAATGGTTGAATTTGTTCACAATTCCCTCAAAAATGTATTAGTGTCTCAATTTTCCCAGATCTCCCCCAGGTTTTGTCATTTTCCTTTTCTGTCATAATAGCTAATCTGATAGGTGTGGAGTGGTACCTTAGAGTTTTAATTTGCATTTCTCTAATTAATAGTAATTTTGAGCATTTTAACATGACTACAGAAAGCTTTAATTACTTTGAGAACTGCATGTTCATATCCTTTGACCATTTGTCATTTGGGAAATAACTTTTATTCTTATACATTTGACTCATTTCTCTACATATTTGAGAAATGAGGACTTTATTAAAGAGACTTGTAAAAAATTGTTGCACCATTATGATTACTATGTATTACTTTCAATCCTATTTTCCCCTGTTTAGTTTCTGATCACTATAATTCCCTAATTTGCCCTCTTTTTCTATCAGTCTCATTTCTTATGCTCTTCTCCTCTACTTTCCTGTAGTGTTAAGAGATTTTTATACCCAAATGATTGTGTATGCTCTTCCCTTACTGACCCAATTCCAATGAGAGTGAGGTTCACCTGCTTCTATCCCCACCTCTCTATCTTCTCCTCTATTGTAAAAGCTCTTTCATACCTCTTTTATGTGAGATACTTTACCCCATTTTATTTTCTCCTTTCTTCTTCCCAATGCATTCCGCTTTCTCAAGCCTTAATTTTATTTCATTTTTTAGATATTCCATCATATTCAACTCATGAACTTCTCTGCCCTTTTGGACCTCCTTTTTCATTTGACCAATCCTATTTTGTAAAGTGTGAATTTTTGCACCTCTTTTCCAAAAGGGTCAATTTTGCCTTTTGAGTTCTCTTCAGTGCATTTTTGTATATCTTTTTCCATTTGAATAATTCTGCTTTTTAAGGAGTTTTCTTCAGCAGATATTTGTGTCTCTTTTACCAACTGGCCTATTCTATTTTTTAAGGTATTAATTTCTTCAGAATTTTTTGGGGTCTCTTTTACCATGCTATTGATATTGCTTATGATTTTCCTATATCACTCTCATTTCTTTTCCCATTTTTTCTTCTATCTCTCTTATTTGATTTTTTTGAGCTCCTCCATTAATTCTTTTTGGACTTGAGGGCAATTTCTGTTTTTCTTGGAGGCTTTGGATGCAGCAATATTGACTTAGTTGTCTTCTTCTGAGTTTGTCTTTTTGTCTTTCCTGTTACCAAAATAGCTTTCTATGTTGAGTTTCTTCTTTTGTTGTTTGCTCATTTTCAAGCCTTTTTCTTTTCTTTTAACTTAAAAAACTTTTGAAGTTGGGCTGAAGTTGGAGAAGGGAGCATTGTTTTAAGCTTCAGGATCTTTGTGCAGCTGCCCTCAAGAGCTAGCTCTGGGGAGCTTTCTGTTTTCAGTTCTTCCAAAGGGGTATGATGTAAGGAAAGACATGTTTAATTATCTCTAGGTATGTGTTCTGGTCTGTCACTAACCACAAGTACTCTTTTCTGCCTTAGAACTGTGTCCAGAGTCCCCTGCTCCCCCTGTGGCTGCAAGCACTGGCGTGTGCTAGTGCTCCTCCTCATCCTGAGATCTGGTTTTGTGTATGGGCAATGCAACCCAGAGCCAGCTAAGGGACCCGTGTTATCTCCTTCTGAGCAGTTGTCCAACACCCTCCAGCCCTTTACCATCTATGGCTGAGAACTCCAGGAATCTTTGCTGCTAATTCAGCTGCCCCCAAGGCCTATTGCCTTGGTGGGGCCTCCGTTGGCATGCTGCTTTGTGCTCTACTTCTACCCTGGTGCCCTGGATCTTTCATGCCAGGCTTCTGATTTGTGCTTTGGAGCAGAAACTCCCCTCCCCATCTTTTTTTTTTTGTGGATTATGCTGCTCAGAATTCATTTTGAAGCATTAAATCATGGTTTTTTGAAGGGTAATTTGGCAGAGATCAGGTGGCTCTGTGTTCTTTCTTTGCCAATTTGGCTCTGTTCCTCCCAGGCCAGGTTTTACAGACAGTGCAGCACCATGTTCTGAGGAGCAAGGAATGAGTTATGAGAGTAATCTTCCAGACCTACCAGCTTCCACCAGCTCAGAGGTGGAATCATATGTCAGTTCTGTCATATCAGGATATGAACTTGAAATGTAACATCTCTTATAGCCTATCCCCTGCTCTCTGACACTGATACTACCCTTGTGCAAGTACTCATAATCTCAAAACCTAGACCCAAAATATTCTTTTGGTTGGTCTTTCTTCCTACTCAAGTTTATCTTCCACTCAACTGTCAAACTGAACAATCATCTTTATTTTTAACACTGGTTTAAAATTTTGAGCTCCAAATTCTCTCCTTTCCTCCCTTCCTTCCCCTAACTATTGAGAAAGTAAATGGTATGAAATCAATTATATATGACAAGTCGTGTAAAACCATATTAGCCATGTTGCAAAACTAGGGTAAAAATGCTTTAAAATGCACTGAGTTCATCACATCTCTTTCTGGAGGCAGCATTTTTCGTCCTAGGTCCTTTGGAATTGTCTTGGATCCTTGTAGTGATCAGACTAGCTAAGTCATTCACATTTCTTACAATATTGCTATTCCTATGTTCTCCTGGTTCTGCTCACTTCACTTACATTGGTTCATATAACTCTTTCTAAGTTTTTCTGAAACTATCCTGCTTTTCATTTCTTTTAGCATAATAGTATTCCACCATAATCATGTACTACAATTTGTTTAGCCATTCCCAAATTGATGGATATCCCCTCGATTTTCGTTTCTTTGCTACCACAAAAAGAGCTGCTATAAATATTTTTGTATATAAGGGTCCTTTTCCCTTTTCTTTGATGTCTTTGGTATACGAACCTAAGAAAGATATATTGCTAGGTCAAAGAATATGCAGTTTTATAGCCCTTTTGATATCTTGGTACTCATCATTAATTCATTCCAGAAGGCAGGTCAAGTACCAAAAAGGTATGCGTACCAAATGAATTTTACCCACAAAAGATAATGTAAATTGAATTAATCCTTTCCAGGCACCCAGAAAAGCCAGATTTTATAAGGTACTATATGCATTAATGGAGTTGTATTTTACTAAATAAACAATAATATGGAGATATAAATAAAAACCAGTAATTAGATTAAATAAAATAACTTTAACTTAATTTTATCTGTATTGAGAGGAATTCATGGCCTAAAGGGGTGGTGGGGAGGAGAAATGTTATTGTCTGGAAGAAGAGTTCCCTTCCATAATATCTAAGGGCAACTGCTTTTCTGGAATTCTCTTTCTTTTTTTCTGTCTCTTATCACCACTGAAACCTGCTTGAGATACACCAGGTGGAAACTTCACAAGAAATCCATCCATGATGTTTTTGTCTGTGTTTCAGAATTCCCCTGAAGTGGGAAATGGTCTAATCATTTAACAAATTTACAATTCTGCTTGTTACAGTTTTATCAGGGTGATAGTTTTCAACGAAGTTTTGCAGTTCTACCAATTTTGAACATATTTCCTTGATTACTGAAATGGGGACATCTTTTTCATCTCCTCCTCACTTGAAGAAAACTCCCCTGATACTAGTTGTTGCTACTCTCTTAGAAGTTTCTGCAGCAACTCGGTGTTTAGCTTTTCTTTATGTGCCTGAACTTTCACATGATCCTTTGTTTTGGCTGGAATGGGCATACATTTCCTGAGAACATGACACCAACAAGTTCTAGCAAGTGCATTAAGTGCCAATCAGACATTGAATATTGTGACAATTTTTTCTTGTCAGAATGGGCCAAATACCAAATTTGATGAGTTCCCAAATCATTGAGTACCAAATTGTGCTTTAGAATAGGTGGATCATTTCACAACTCTACCAACAATGCATCAGTGTACTTATATTTCCATATCCCCTCCAGCATTTATAATTTTTCTTTTATGTCGTGTTAACCAATCATTAATTTCTGAAGTGGAAACTTGGAGTTGTTTTAATTTGCATTTCTCTAGTCAGTGACTTAGAGCATTTTTTCATGAGACTATTACAAACAAAACCAAACCCTTACCTTCTGTCTTAGAAAACATAGTAAGCATTGGTTCCAAGGCAGAAGAGGGGTGCTGACCAGGCAATTGGAGTTGTGACTTACCCAGGGTCACATAGCTAGGAAATGTCTGAAGCTAGATTTGAACCTAACACTTCTCATCTCTAGGCCTGGCTCTCTATCCACTGTGCCACCTAGATGCCCCTTTTCATGTTAATATTGATAGCTCTGATTTCTAGCTTTGATTTCTTCTGAAAACTGCAAGTTTGACCACTTATCAATTGGGAAATGGCTTTTATTTTTATAAATTTGGTTCATTTCCCTATATATCAAATTGATCTTTTTCTTTTTTAACCCTTACTTGCTATCTTTGAATCAGTACTATGTTTTGGTTCCAACACAGAAGAGTGATAAGGGCTAAGCAATGGAAGTTAAGTGACTCGCTCAGGGTCACAGAGTCAGGAAATATCTGAGGTCAAATTTGAACCCAGGACCTCCTATCTCTGGTTCTTGCTCTCAAACCACTAAGCTTCCTAGCTGCCCCTTCCCCAATTGATCATTTTAAAGATCTCATTCAATAAATCCAATGGCTCATCAGTGCCTAGATCAAATATAAAGTCTTCTGTCATTTAAAGCCCTTCATAACCAGGTGACCATCATCTTCTTTTCAGCTTTCTTAAACCTTATTCTCCACATAATCTGTAATTCAAGGACACTGGTTTCCCTCCTATTTCTCAAATAAGACATTCCATCTCCTGCCTTAGCCTTTTAACTGACATATTATATATGCCTGGAACCCTCTCCCTTCTCATGTCTACCTTCTGTCTTTTTTTTTTTTTAACTCTTACCTTCTGTCTTAGAATCAATACTAGTCATTGTTTCTAAAGAATAAGAATGGTGAGGGCAAGGCAATTGGGGTTAAGGGACATGCTCAGAGTCATGCATAGCTAGGAAGTGTCAGACCAGATTTGAACTCAGATTCTCCTGACCCTAGACCTGCTGTTCTATCTGCTGTGTTACCTAACTGCCTCTTATATAGTATATATTTAATAAATGTTTACTAAATGAATGAACTCAAACACCTTGCTTTTGAATGAGGTATAAGATCAGCAGATGTTTTCTTTATCACTTGGAACATTAAAGTGTCCAGCAAAGGTACAAGGAGGAAAACCCTGGGTTTAAAGTCAGATCTGGGTTCCAGACTTGGTTAAGTCATTAATAAGCTTAAGCAGAGCAAAAGAGGGAGAGTGAGGCCAAAGAGAGGGGCAAAAAGATCCAGAGAACCTCTGGAACACATTTGATGGGCCCCTTGTGACCTCATCATTCAGTCCTTCTGGACATCCCAAGACATAGCTGATTGGTAGTTCTGGAAAAGGTGGACTTAATGATCCCAATTCCTCCCTCGTTCATCACAGGAAGATGTGGGTCTCAGGAAGATACCAACCTACCCCCTTCGTCCTCCCCACATAACTGGGTCAATGCTTTCCATAATGGCAGCTAGTGCTTTCTGACTTCCCTTACTTAAGAGAGTTCTTATTTACAGATAAACAAGGAATAGGCCTTTATCTAGCCTTCAACAAAAAGTAGCCCAGTGAAATACCCTGGCTGTGAGTAAATTAATTTGGAAGCTGGCTGACTCTCTAAATTTGAGGCAAACAGTTAGGTGCCTTTTCCCAGGGTCACACCATTAGCAAATGTCTAAGGCTAGATTTGAACTCAGGTTTTCCTGACTCCAAGCTCTATCCATAGCACCACCTCATTGCCTATAATAATCTTTCAATTTATGAGAAACCCAGTATCAATACTTTATTTTTATGTTATATAAACAATACATATTAACATATACACACAGACACATATCTGTTCATTATGTCTTTAACTTGAAGGATTAATTTTGCAATCAGTTGCCAAATAATTTATGATTCTTCCAGTTATATTAATCATAACTTAAAGGATTGGGGCAGCTAGATGGCTCTGTGGATTGAGAGCCAGGCCCAGAGACGAGAGGTCCTGGGTTCAAATGTGACCTCAGATACTTCTTAGATGTATGACCTTGGGCAAGTCACTTAAACCCCATTGCCTACTTCTAATCACTCTTCCCCGTCTTAGAACTAATACATAGTATTTACTCACCTTCTCAATGAATTCCCCTGACTTCCTATTTCCTCTAGTATCTACCTGCTTTCTTCAAGACCCAGCTAAAACCCCACTTTTTACAGGAAGACTTTCTTAACCTCTCTTGATTTTAGTGCCTTCCGTCCATTGATTATGTACATGGTTATTTGTAGTTGCCTCCCCATTTAGATTGTGAGTGCTTCAAGGGCAGAGACTTTGTCTTTTACCTTTTTTCATCATCTCCCCAGCACTTAACACAGTGCCTGATACTTAATAAATGTTTACTGACTAGCTTGTTTATAAGGTACTTTACCATCTGGCCCAAATCTGCTTTTCAAACCTCATTAGACTTTATTCACCTTCTTGTACTTTGTTGTCCAGCCAAAGACATCTTACTCTTCCTCACATGCAGTGCTCCATCTTCTATCTCTATGCCTTTGGAGGTGCCTCCTTACCTCCACCTTTTAGAATCCCTTGAAGTTTCCTTCAAAACTTAGCTCAGTTCCTTCATGAGGTCTTTCCTGATTCCCTCACCTGCAACTTACCTTCTCCTTGTTTTCTATATATTTTTCTATGTACACGTGGTCTCTCTCAGTAGATTATGAGCTTGAGGATAGATGTGGTTTCATTTTTGTCTTTTTATCCTCAATGCTTGGCACAGTGCTCTGAAAGCAATAGAATAAAAGGCAAGAGACATAGGTTTCAGTAGCAGCTGTTCTATTATCTCCATAATCTCTTTCCTCTTGAATAAACTGGAGATAGTTATCCCTGTTATGGGAATCTTAGAAATCCACAGTTTTTTCCTTCCTTCCTTCCTTCCTTCCTTCCTTCCTTCCTTCCTTCCTTCCTTCCTTCCTTCCTTCCTTCCTTGCTTAAAATCCTTACCTTCCATCTTTGAATCAATACTGTGTATTGGTTCTAAGGCAGAAGAGGTAAGGGTGGGCTATGGGGGTCAAGTGACTTGCCCAGGGTCCCATAGCTAGGAAGTATCTGAGGCCAGATTTGAACCCAGGACCTCCCATCTCTAGGCCTGCCTCTCAATCCACTGAGCCACCCAGCTGCTCCCTAAATCCATAGTTTCTAAAGAATCAAAGTTGTGGCTGACTCAAAGGACAAAAAGACATGCATGGTATATACCAGTGATGGGCAAACTACGGCCCATGGACCAGATGTGGGGGGCGGGGCTGACAGATGAACATTTCCTTTCCTTTGGCCCCCTTTTTAAAAAGTTTGCCCATCACTGATACAGTTATACTCTAATAACTGCCCAATAATAATAATGATCACCAGCATTTATATAGCAATTTTAAGGTTTGCATAGTGTTTTACATGTTCTTGTTTGATCCCCACAACAATTCTGAGAAGTTGATGCTAATAACAGAAATGTATGCAATGTTTTAATCTTCAAAAATTGTTCTATATACATTATTTCATTTTTATCTTCACACCAAGCTTCTATAGCTACTGTTATTCCCATTTTATTAATGAGGAAACAGGCTTACAAATGTTAAGTAACTACTTTGTGGGACCAGTAAGTGTCAGAGTAGGATTTGAATCTAGATGGGATTTGAACATGACTTTAAGTCTAGGACTGTCTATTACTCCATGGAATGAACAGCTTCATGCAAAAAGTAAAAGATATAATCCACAAAATATAATTCATGCAAAGTTTGGGTAAAGAATGGAAAGGGTAGAGACAAGCTATATACATAGTAGGCAAGAAAAGGACAATGACCTTGCCCCCTGGGTTTGGTTTTGTCTCTGTGATTTTTCTCTCCCATTCATTTTCATGGAACATCAAAAAGAATCTTGCAATTGAGAAACTGGGATTGGAGGGCAGCTTTAAGCCCAGAGAGCCCTTGACTTTTGGTTGGAAAGATAACTCTAAACAAGGGATTTTCATCTGGGGTTGTTTAAGTAGGATTTTGCTCCCCAGGGGCTCTCTTTCCCAGTATCCCAGTTACATATCTACTTAACATACTAACATAGGGAAGATATAAGTTTTGCGTAGCTCCTCCCTCTCTCTCTTCTTCGAAGAAATGCAGCTGCAGCAGTGGGGTAAGTGCCAGGCAGGAGAATTTTTCTCACGTGTTATTTACTTAGGCTTTTACTTTTTTCCTTGTATTTTTTCTACTTCAAGTGATTATTAAGAAATCTTATAAAATATAATACATGGAGTTATTGGATATTAATTTAAATTTTACTGGGTCTATGAACTATTAAAATATGGGTTTTGGAAGTTGTATTTAAATATAATTTCCTTTGTAAATCTATGTATTTTATGCATTTATAAACATTATTTTGAAAAGGACTGCACTAGATAGCAAAAGAAGACTATGACAAAAAAAGGTTAATTTCTGTTCTAAATGAATGCTGATAGGTATAGTTTAGCAATACGGAATGAAACAATGAGACAAGGAATTTCTAAGCCCAAACCAGTGAAGCATCTGATAAAGATCTTGAACTCAATGAGCAGGAAAGAGAGGTTAAAGTAATAGATCTAAATCTGAAAATACACATTAGCTGGTACTGTGGCTTCCCAAACACTTGAACACTTGGCTTCTGGGACAAGGAATCTTCTAGAGAGAAAACATCCATTCTAGCCAAGGCTCTTTCTAGCCAAGGCTCTGAGAACCAATAAACTCATCTTATGGGAAGAAAAACTGCTAAAGATTTTTCATGAGTTTTAGGCATATTAGGACCTTGCAGTTCTAAGACAATTAAAGCAACTGACCTTAGTACTTTGAACTGGAAGAGCCCAGTTTTATGAGGAAAAGGTAACTCTTCAGCAATAGATTTCAGCTGTCCAGATCTATTAGAATGAGAAGGCAAGGTGAAAATGAAATAAATTTAATGGTCACCTTTTGCAAGAAACTCTAAATAAAAATGCTCAAGAATGTCATAGCCAAAATCCAATGCTTCTAAGTCAAAGGAAAATATTGCAGGCAGCCAAAAATAAAAGTTCAGATACCAGAGAGCCACATTCAGGATTATAAAGGACTTGACAGCTGTCATTATGAAGAAGAGGACTCTTTGGAATATTTTGGTAGAAATTTGGTATCCACCAACATCTCCTACCTTATTCCAAGATGGGCACCAAAATGAATACATGATTTAGATATAAAAAGTGATATCATAAATAAATTAGAAGAGCAAGAAAGAAATTACCTTTCTAATCTACAAATATGGAAACAGTTCATAACCAAAATAAAGGACAGAAAAGATCACAGAAAATAAAATGAAACTTTTTATTAAATACATTTTAAACTTTTTCTGTGAAAAAATTGTATTTAAAATTAGAAAGGAAACAGGCATTTGAGGAAAAAGATCTTTTCAAAATATTTCACTGACAGGTCTAATATTCAAGATATATAACAAATTAATCCAAACATAAGAGCAATAATAAGAGCAGTTCCTCAGTAAAAAATGGTAAAAACATGTTTTTAAACTAATATAAATTCCATTTTATTTTTTATCACATTCATGTCTAAATACATTCCCCCCATCCAATGAATCATCTTTGTAACAAAAATTAAAAATTACATAGTACAAAAAAGCAGTTGAACAAAACTTAAATGTTAACTGTGACAGCATATATAATATAAATTATACATTTTATTTGTTTTTAGTCAATATTCATTTAAGAAGCACTTATGTGTGTCAAGCACTGTGCTACGCACCAGGGATCCAAAAAAAGGAAAAAGACAGTCCCTGATCTCGTGGAGTACTCCAGGAAAGTTCTTAAAATATGACAGCTGAGATGATGACAAAACCAGAGATGAGTGGTTTACAAGATGCCTTACCCAGTTTCAGTCAGTCGAAAAGGACTATGTGCTCTGGACACTGTGCTGACAGCCAAGGATGCAAGGAAATATTATTGAAAAAAAACCCCCAGGAGCAGATATATTTACAGATTTATCAAAGAACAATTAATCCTAATATTATGTAACTACTTGTAAAAATGTAAAAAAGAATCCTAACAAACTGCTGTGATACAAATATCATTTTGATACCTCAACTAGGATAAGACAGAGCAGAAAAAGAAAATTGTAGCACAATATGATAAGTGTTGATGCAAAAATAGTAACTAAATGTTAGTAATAAGGCCATAATAGCATAATAAATATTTCATACATTATGACCAGGATGAACATATACCAGGAACTCACTGTTGGTTCAACACAAGCAAAATTATAAATGTAACAAAGAGATCATATTAAAAATAAAAATAAAACGACAAGATTATATCAATAAATATTTTAATAAAAAAGCTTTTGACAAAATCCAGCAACCATTTCTTTAAAAAAATCCGCAAAAATGCTTAAAGATGAAATCTTGTTGTTCAGTTATTTTTCAGTTGTGTCCAATCTTCGTGTCCCCATTTGAAGTTTTCTTGGCAAAGATACTGGAGCAGTTTCTCATTTCCTTCTCCAGGTCTTTTTACAGATGAGGAGACTGAGGCCAAATAGGATTGTGACTTGCCCAATGTCACATAGCTAGTTAGTGTCTGAGGTCACATTTGAATTTATGAAGATGTCTTTCTGATTCCACACCCGCACTCTATCCACTGTGCTACCTCATTTCCCCGTGGAATAAATAGACCGCTTCTTAACATGGCAAATAGAATCTATGTAAAACCTAGAGTTAATATTATGTGCAATATATGTAAGGTTAGAGGTTGTTTTGATAAAATAAGAGGTAAAACAAAGATATTCATCATTACTACTGCTATTTGATATAATACTAGTAATTCTACCTGTAGCAATAAGACAAGAAAAAATATTGAAAGAATGGGGATAGGTAATGTGGAAGCAAAACTATCGCTTTGTATAATGTGGAAGCAAAACTATCATTTTGTAGATCATACAGTAGTTTATAGAACCCTAGAGAATCAACCAAAATTAGTTGAAAAAATTAATTTCAGCAAATTTCCAGGATATAAAGTAAATCCACATCACTCATTAGCATTTTTACATATTACCAACAAATCCCAACAAGAAGAGTTAGAGAAATTTCATTCAAAATAACTATAGAATATGTAAAATATTTTTGAGTCTATTCAACCAGGATGCATATAGAGTTATATGACTCCAACTACAAAATATACTTACAGAAATAAAGACATTTAAATAATTAGAGAAATATTTATTTCTCATGGTTAGACTATGCCAATAAAATAAAAATGATAATATTAACTAAATTAATTTACTTGAGTGTTATAACAATTAGAGTCCCAAGGTATTACTTTTTGGAACTAGAAAAAAAAGTAACATTAATCTGGAAGAATAAAGGTCAATTAGAGATTAAGAAATATAATTTTAAAGTGACAAGAAAAAGAGCCTCACATGGCTATATTTCAAACTATATTACAAAGCAATTATCAAATATTTCCTTTTGGCTAAAAAAAAAAGAAGTCGATTAATGATTTAGGTATATAACATACAGACACAAACATAGTATCATAGTTTTTTTTTTTTAAACCCTTAACTTCTGTATATTGGCTCATAGGTGGAAGAGTGGTAAGGGTGGGCAATGGAGGTCAAGTGACTTGCCCAGGGTCACACAGCTGAGAAGTGTCTGAGGTCAGATTTGAACCTAGGACCTCCCATCTCTAGGCCTGACTCTCAATCTACTGAGCTACCCAGAGTATCATAGTTTTTGACAGACCCAAAGACTCCAGGTCCTAGAAGAAGGGTTCATTATTTGAAAAAAAAAAAAAAAAAGATGGAAAAGTTGGGAAGAAATTTGGCAGAAATTAGGTATAGAGCAATATCATCATAAGTCAAGATAAGCCTCAGAGTAATACTCAATTTAGATATCTAAAGCTATATCATAAACAAATTAGAGAAGCAAAGAAGGAAACACCTTTTGCAACTATTACTAATGGAAAAGTTCATGACCAGAAAAGGTATAAAGAAGGTCATAGAAGATAAAGTGGACAATTTTGATTATATAAAATAAAGGGTTTTTTCCTCCCACAAACTAAATCAATACACTTAAAATTAGAAGGGAAATAAGTAATTGAGGATAAAATCTTTGCAGTAAGTTTCTTCTATAAAGGGCCTATATCCAAGATTTATAAGGAACTGATTCAAATATATGAGAAAGAGCCATTCACCAGTACATAAAAGGTCAAAGGATATGAACAAAAAATTCTCAAAGGAAGAAATATAAGTTATCAACAGCCTTATGAATGCTTCACTTCATGAACAATGAGAGTAATGTGAATTAAAACAACCCAAAGTTCTATGTCACACTCATTGTATTGGTAAAGATGACAAAAAAAGAATAATGAAAATTGTTGGAGGGGATACAAGAAAACTGGCAAACAAATGCAGTGTTCTTCAAACCATGAATTGGGACAGCCATTTTTGAAAATAATGTATAACTATGACCATAAATTCACCAAACCATACCTCAAAGAAATCAAAGAAAGAGTAAAAAGACCCATAACTACTAAAATATTCCTAGAAGTTCTTTGTTATAACAAAGAACTAGAATGGCTTGGGAATTATGGTGTGGGAATAAATGACATTATTGCAGAATGTATGAATAAAATAATACACACACACACACACACACACACATATATGAAAGGAGATCTTAGAAATTGAGGGCAAATAACACAGAACAGAGACCTCAGCCCATTTCTTGGAAATGGAGTAAAAGAAAGGGGGAAGAAGGGAAGAAATCCTTCCTCTCTCAGTGGTTTAATAGCATCATAGCTGAGGTAGCTTGGGATTTTCACCCTTTAGAGGAGCACAGAAGATAGCAGAAGCCAGAAAGCAAAGGAGAAAGAGAAACTGGCTTAATCTCACCAGTTTTAAAGATGTTCCCTGTTCCAGTTAGAGCCAAAGTAGTAGGGCATGAAGAAGGACTCCATTTTGGGAAATCTGAGCTTGAAGCCCACTTAGGGTACTTCCTTATTAAGAGATCTGAGATGTCCAGACAAGCTCAGGTTATTCACAAATGGAATATTTGAGGTAAAAGTCAGATGGAAAAGAACCATTGCCTTTAGAAAGAGTGGCAGAGCAGAAGGTAATACAATTGTCAAGTGTGACTTCACAGGACCAATTGTGAAACATGCTATCAGCCTCCTGCTAGCAGTGTAGCATGAAACATGTATTTTCTTTCTTTTTGAAAAAAATTGTTCAAAGATATTTTATTTTCTCAATTACATGTAACAACAATTTTCAAAATTATAAGGCCTAAATTATCTCCCTTCCCTCCCCTCTCTTGGAGATGGTAAGCAATTTGATCTGGATTATACATGTATTGTCATGTGAAACATACTTCCAAATTGTTAGAGAATATTCGTATAAAACCAAAACCCCAAAATAAAACTGTTAGTAAACTAATGTGAAAGATAGTATGATTTGATCTGTATCTGACTCCCACAGTTCTTTCTCTGGAGGTGGAGAGCATTCTTTGTCATAAGTCCCCCTGGATCATTGCATTGCTGAGAGTAGCCAAGTCTATCACAGTTGATCATTGCACAATATTATTGTCACTGTGTACAATGTTCTCCTGGCTCAACAACAATTTTAGTACATTTTATGGCTTGTGTAAAGGTATAATTTTGTCTATGCCTTTGTTAAATAGCTTAAGTGAAGTGGGTAGATAGGAGCAAATTAATATTACGTAAAACTTACTTTATGAAGAGATCTGCAGAAGGTGAGAACTGTATATATTTTAGAAGAAAAACAAGCTGTACGTAATAGAGATTCCTGATTTCATGTACAACTTTCATTTTCTGCTTTGCTTTGTATGAGGAAATGTTTCTTTTATTTGGTGTCTGTTAACTTCAGGATAAAAAGAAAAGGAATATAGGGTCTAGAATTGAAGGCATTACTAAAGATGTGGAATTTCCTGGGTAGAATATGACAACTTGAATTCTGAAATCTCTAGATGGACTCTTGACCCGGACAACCTTGTCTCCTGAAAACTCCTAGATTGATCCTTTGTCTCAGATTGAACAATAAACTCATATATCTTTTTAATTACCCAAGCCAGAAAAATCAAAACCTTAATTACTTGTCCAAATCACCCCTAGCCTCTGACTATATTGCATGTAGGCCTCTCCTAGCCACTTTAGACTATGGCTTAGTGCTTCATTCCCACGTAAGTGGCTGGGCCTATGTCCTTCCCCCTCTCCTAAAAATCTATATAAGCGCCTTGCCAACTTCAGTTCATTGGAGATTCCCAGTAATTATATTACTGTTGGTCTTTCCCAAGGTTGTGGTTCCCAGATCAGTTTGGCTCTGTGTGGTAAAATGTCTCCCTTGTCCTAATTTAAAGACTTGTTCTAATATAACTACTCTAGTAATTATGAATTATTTTTTAAGTTAACAACTAAATTGGAATAATCACCTCCCTAGATCTGGTGACTATCTTTTTTTTTTTTTAAGAACTCTTACTTTCTGTCTTAAAATTAATTCAAGTATTTGTTCAAAAGCAGAAGAGCAGTAAGGACTAGGCAACTGGGGATAAGTGACTTGCCTAATACCACACAGCTAGGAAATGTCTGAGGTCATATTTGAACCCAGGTCTTTCCAACTCCAGGCCTGGCTCTCTCTCCATCCACTGGACCACTTAGCTGTCCCAACTTTGCCTTCTTATGGAAGCCCAAGATTGCATTATCTTTCTTGGCTGCCATATAACCACTCAACTCATATCAAACTTGAAGTCTGCTAAAAATTCCAGACCTTTTTCAGATGAGTTAGTCTAGCCATACCTCCCCCAACTTTTTTCCAACATTTACCATTTTCATCTTTTGTCATTTTGTCAATTTTCTACGAGTATGAGGTGAAACCTCAAAGTTTAAAATTTTGAATTTATCTTAAAATTAGTGTTTGTAGCAATCTTTCATATAGTTAATGTGTCCCTTTAAAATGGTCTGCAATATTCATCCTGGCCACTGGAGGGCATTCAAGCCTGCCAATGCCTCACCTCTGACCACTCAGAAGTTGCTTTTATTCTAAGTTTACATATTGCTGGTTTGGTTCCAATTTAATCTATGAGATGAAATGAAATATTGACCAAATATTAAAATATGAGATTTGCTATTTATCGCTAATAAGCTCCCACTTATTATAAATGCTCCATTCTCTCAGGTCTCATAGATTCAGCTACTTACAATGTTATTGACATAGTTTTTCATAGCTTAGAATAAAATGCAAAAGAAATATATAAACTCTTCAACATGCATTCAGCGTCCCAGATTTTCCTGAGTGGAGGAGAAAAATCCTTCATATACATAGTCATAGCTCCTAAAAAGGAATGAGGCAAGATATGCTACTCCTTTCCCCTCAGCCTTACCATTCTAAGGCTCATAGATGAAAAGGGGAAGTTGGGGGAAATGGCATTTCCACAGCTCACTAGTCTGCAAGTGAAAGAGACTCATGTAACTGCTGAACTTTTAATTAATTCTGAGATATGCTGTTCTAGGCTCTGATCCTTGCTGCCTAGGTTAGCCTGAATATTCCATTGGACTGTAAGCTTCTTGAGAGCATGGAATTATCTTTTGCCTCTTTTTGTAACCTCAGTGCTTAGCACAGTGTCTGGTGCTTAATAAATATTTACTGATTGATGGAAGGATTGAATAACCCATTTTGTGTTTGTAGCTCATTTTTGCTGTCTGTCTTTGCTTTTGGTCCTGCCATCTCAGAGAAAAAGAGAGATTAAAAAGAGAGAATTTACCTAGATTTGGGCAAATTATTTGATAAAATCTCTCATGATAAACTTGTCTAAAAGATGGAGAAATATAAGGAAGATGTGAGTTAGATGAATTTAGAATTGGTTTAATAGTCAGATGTAAAGATTATTAATTATCTGATGTTAAATTAGAAAGGTTTCTAATAGAGATCCCCAGGATGCTGTGTTTGACTTAGTGCTATTTTAGAGTTTTATCAGAGGTTGCTACTCTTCTAATGAGTCATACATTGTACATTTATTGAATTTGAAGATGACTAAGACTGTAAATAATATCTAATACACTGAATGACAGTCAGGATCCATTAACATCTTAAAAGGGCTAGAATTGTGAGTCAAAGCTAAATTTTAACACATAAATGTAAAAGCCTTACACATAGTTTAAAAAAAAATCAGTTTCAAAAGTATAATATGGAAGAAGTATTGCTAAATAGGAATTCATCTGAAGAAGATCTGGAAGTTTAATGGCCCAACAACTCAATATAAATCAAAAGGTTTTGAGTAATAAGATGTGTATAAACCAGTGGAATTGTTTGTCAGCTCTAGGAGGTGGAAGGAAGAGGGGTGGGAGAGAACATGAATCATGTAACCATGAAATAGAAAATATTAAAAAATTAATAAAAATAATATGAAAAAAAATCTTTCATGTTCTACACCACAACCATGGGGGTATCCCAAGTCTATGTCCTGGCCCCTCGTCTCTTTTCTCTCTATGTTCTTTCTCTTTTAATTATTACCTCTGTGTAGATAACATCCAAATCTACATATCTAGACCTCATACCTCCTCTCTTTCTGCTGAGCTCTAGTTTTTCATTACCAATGACTAGTTAGACATCTCTACTAGAATGTCCCCTAAATATCTTAGTTTCAGCATATCCAAAATAGAAATAATGATCTGCTGGAAATTTCTGAAGAATTGAAATAAATTTCACAAGCGTATAGTTTGTAGACTCCATTGTTTTTCCTTTTTTCAAATTGAGTATATTCGCCCATGTCCAAACATTTGATGCCTTTTCCATTATCGATACTATATCAAAGATCACTATACTAATTAGGGCTTCTCATTTACATCTCTTGGGTCTCTCAGTTCACCATCATATAATTTATTTAGGACATATGGTCTGAATTAATCAAAGAGAGCTAGGTAATAAAAGCCTACCATTTTCCTATTTTTCTTGATTATCAACTTCCCTTTAGCTCTCTGTGTTCTGTTCTTGCCAGTCCAAAAGTTATTCTCCTTGAGAGAGGAAATTATAAGAAAAATAAGTATTGAACACTTCTTTTAGTTTTCATCATTTTATGTTGTTGGGTAAAGTTGTTGAGTTGTTGTTGAGTCATGTCCAATTCTTTGTGACTCTATTTGGAATTTTCTTAGCAAAGATACTAGAGTGGTTTGACATTCCCTTCTAGACCATTTTACAGATAAGGAAATTGAAGTGAACCAGGTTAAGTGACTTGCCAAGGTTTGCACAGCTAGTAAGTGTCTGAGGCTGGATTTTTATTCAGGTCTTGCTGACTTCAGGCCCTGCTCTCTATCCACTGTACCATCTAACTGCCCCATCCTGTAGTCCTCAAATTTTGATCCTCTACCCTTCTTTGATCCACTTTTGTTTTCCAAGCCAAGGGGGAAAAATCTTCACTTTAATTTTAAAGTTAATACTCTTGGTGCTGTTCTTATAGGACTGTGCCATGATTTGTTTTCATTCTTGACTATCTGTTCTTTCTATCTGCCTTTTCTTTATGTCTTTTAAAAACACAAGCTATTCCATGAAAGAGAGAGAGAGAGTGAGAGAAAACAATTGATTGAATGACCTCTCATGGGCAATAAATGAGATGGGTTTGGTCATATACATGAAAGGACTAGCCTAGGGAAAAAAGTTATGATTTATTTCCACTGCTCCCTTTTGACCTTTCTTTTTGCCCACAAATTTCTTATCCTCTAGGATACTGTTGACCAAACACCAGATGTTTGATTTCTTCTGAAAACCTCTGTTGCCCAGATAATACAATACAAGGTTGTTGAAGGGGGTGAGAGAGAAGAGAGCCCTGTTGCCATGGTGGGGAGAAGAAGCAGAGAAGGCTCCATAAAAGAGATAATCTGTATAGGAAGTTAACAATTCTGGGAGAGCTTCTCACACATGGATATTAACATCAGAGAAAAGATTTAGAGCTGGAATACATTTAAAATCTTTTTTCCATATTATTTTATTTATTTTTAGAATATTTTTCCATGGCTCCATGATTCATGTTTTCTCCCTCCCTTTTTCTCTCTTCCCTCCCAGAGTTGACAAGCAATTCCACTGGTTTATACATGTCTTATTACTCAAAACCTATTTCCATATCATTCTTATTTATAACAATCTTTAAAAATCCACAAACCCAAATCATATACATAGAACCAAGTGATAATCATATTTTTCTTCTGCATTTCTACTCCCATAGTTCTTTTTCTCGATATGGATAGCATTCCTTTTCTTTAGTTCTACAGGATTGTTCTTGATCATTGCATTGCTGTTAGTAGCAAAATTTATCACATTTGATTGTCCCATGGTGTTTCTGTTACTGTGTACAGTGTTCTCCTGGTTCTGCTCATTTCACTCTGCATCAGTTCATGGAGGTCTTTCCAGTTCATATAGAAATAAAGCAGCTCATCATGGAATACATTTAGAGCTGACTTGCCCACCTATCCTGGGTAAGTAATTATACCTCTAAAACTCAGTTTTCTCACATATTAAATGGGGATAATACCTATAACCCTAAAGGGTTGTGTGGATAAAATAGAATAAAATCCATACCAAAGAAGAAAATCTCCCCATCAAGGCAGATTAGTAATTCTCTGCAACTTAAGAGAGCAATTATTGCCCTTGTCCTTGTCATTATCATCCTATTGGATATTGAAATAACATTTTCTGTTATCTTCCCTTATCCATCAGTCACTATTTTAAGGATGGGGAGGGGAGGGATATCAGATCAATGGGAGATAGAAGAGGTTAGAACTTTCTGAGTTCTTTCTTCCTTCTGTCCTAAATCAGGGTTAAGAGATTTGCCCAGGGTCATACACATTGAAAGTGTCTGAAGCCAGATTTGAACCCAGGTTCTCCCAGCTACAGACCTGGCACTCTATCCATGAACCACCTAGCTGCCCCTGAAGCTTTCTAGCACTCCCAGAGCTAAGGAAGGGATTAGTAAAGTTTAATCACTACAAGATTGGGAGATTAAGATGAGAGTATTAATATGTCACCACCTAGACAGAAAATTTAGGTCAACACTGACATTTTATTCCCCACCCCCACTGTTCCATGCCTGTATCCTGGTCAGCTGTTCAAAACTATACTTTTTACCTCTGCCTTTTCTTATTACAGAATCATGCATTTTGGAGTCGAAAGGGGCCATGAAGGTCACATGGTTCAACTCCCTCATTTTAAAGATGGGGAATTGATTCCTAGAGAGGCTACAGTAGCAGAACTGGCATTTGAACCTGTGTATAAATGGAGATTTTGAACCTTGGACTGCATCCCCCATAAGTCCCTTAGTATTTCCCAAAATTCCCTTTAATCTCTCCTGCGCCTCCATGTTTGTGTGGTCATATTATTGTTTTATAGTTGGCTGTAACTCCCTCTTTTCTCTTTTGCTCTTGGGAGTGGGCTGGTTAGTACCTTTTAGTTATTTTTTTTGTTAGTTTATTATTAATAAAAATTTATAAATATAATAGTTAGCATTTTGTATATTAATTTTAATCTCCACACCCAGGACTCTGATTCTTAGCCCAGGCTAAAAGATACTGGATAGATTTCAGGCAGTCCATGAACTCAGATAGGAAAAAAAAATCTTTATTTTCACTAACCATAGATAATAGATAATTAACCACAGAAATAGATAATTCCCTTCAACTATTTAAAGACATTATACTGAGAAGATACAGGTCTGGGTTAGGGCAAAAAGGTTAAGAACTTGGGCTCTAAATCCAATAAACACATGAAGCCCCATTCCTTTTTGGGAAAGCTTTAATGGTGAGGGTAAGGGATGAAGCGACGTGTCAGTTTGTGAAAATAGTGTGGTTAGTAAAGACCTAACTAGTGGTCTAACTCTTTTCAGAATGCCCACCATTCTGGATGCCTTTTCTGATGGACCTCATAAATATGACAGACTAGTTAGTGGCTAGAGTAGACAATATCACCGGACAGGGATCTGTGTGAAGGGAATCCTCTCCTAGGATTATGCATGGGGTCCTATCTGCATCCCTGCACTCCTGGAGCAAAGTCACTTACACCTAGGCTAGCCACCCAGTTACATCATTTAGTGCCGGTTATGTGACTGAGTTTGATCCCAACATGATTCAGATTTGACCCAGAAGTAAGAGGGAGGTTAAAAGGTTTGAGATAAGGAAGTAGGAGCTCTCTGTCTCTAGTGACCAGGAAAGAAGGTGGCTTCGGGAGGCCACACTGGGACCACCCACAGGGTAGTTAGATTAGGCTCTAAATCTCTTTTACCTATCCAAGTGATTCTAGTAAACTTTATAAAATTCTAAGGGCCAGTCTCTTAAATTTAATTCTTACATGATGGTGACCACTAAGCTAGAGATGACTTTCAGCTTAAATAGGAATTAGGGCAGATCAGCCAAGGCACCAGCAAACACCTCAACAGCAAATGGCAGGGGCTCCTGCCTCCTTCTCCACAGCTGCCTCCCAATGCTGCTGATTTTGATAAGATAACCCCTCCCAAACCCCAATGTGGCCCCAGTGTTAGCTTAGGTGGGGGAGGGGCCTTGGGGGGAGCAGTAGCAAGATTTCTGAAGCTGCCTCCATGTTCTGGAGTTGTTCTCCTGAATCCCAGCAGGGTCTCCTCTTCTCTGCCCATGTTATCTACCCCCATCCTGTGGTTGCAGCTTCCAAACCCTATAATGACCAGCAGGGCTCAGCCAACCCACCTAATCCCAGCCCAGGGGGGACTTCCTCTCTCCAGGCTGTGAAGGTCGAGACTTCCGGCTCCATGCTCCAGGCTGTGGCTAAGGGCACACAGCAGCCAGTCCATACCAGCGCAGCACCACCTAAAGTAAAATGGTAGGCAATTAAAAAAATAATAAAATAAATACAATAAAATATAATATAATAAATCAAATTGAGTTGAATCAAATTGAATAAGTAAAATAAAAATGAATAAAATAAAATGAATAAAGTTGAATAAAATAAATTAAATTGAATTAAATTAAATCAAATCAAATTAACCAAATGCAATATTAATTGGATATATTCATTCAGTGATCCATTATTTCAATAACAATAATAATTTAAGTTATTACTATAAATAAATATTTATTATTATTGTCTTGAATTGATTTCTTATTTAACCCTAATCCTAGTTTGGTTGCTTTCTATAATAAAATTAAAGGAAGTTGCATCTCAATTTTTTTTACTAGGGTATTGTAAATGTTTTGGGATTCTTTAATTGTTTGAATTCCTCAGCAGCAATAGTCAGAATAGCTCCATACTGGGCACCGGCTGTAGTACTAGTACCACAGATGCTGTTGAGGTCTTCCTCAACAACAGTAGCTAGAGCAGAGACCCCAAACAAGGTAAAAAAAACCCAGGAATTTTCCCAAATAGATTAGGAAAAGAAAGACTAGTGATTTTTTTTTCTAAATTCAGGGACAAAAGACCAGACACTAAGGGAAATATTGCAATGAATCAGAGAAAGTCAGGCAAAATTCCTCCAGGTTCATCTCTGCATAAATTACTGACCACCTGGGATGAACCAGACTTTCCAAAAGAAGATGGCATGGCATACCAAAGAAGGAAGAAAAGAGGTTGTGTAAGGCTTGAGCACTAAAATCTTTTAGTTGGCCAAGGTTTGGTTCATTTGACTTTAAAGTTCTAAAAGAACTAAAATTGACCATTGGCAATAAGAATTCTAAAGAATATTGCTATTGGCTTCTTTGGGCACATCTCCTTGACAGTTCAACCAAACACACTTACCCCTGAAAACAGCTTGGTTGAATCTGAAAAACCTGGCACACTGCCTTCACAGCCTGACAGCCATGAGGTTGTTCCTTCTCTTGATCCAGGCCATCTTGATTTGACTCCTTCTACACCTCCCCCCCTCCCATGCCCCTCTCACCTCCCAGCCCACCTTTTGTACCATCTCTCTACCCCCCTTTACCATCTAAGTCTACCCAGTCTCTGTCTTGCTCTGCCTACTTTCTCTCTTTTCTTGCCCAGTTTTTCTCTCTCCACTACCCAGCCTTATTGCTTCTCCCTTCCCCTCTCCCCCTCTCCATTTTAACCCTCCTCTTTCCTCCCTGATTTCTCTCTCCCTCCATCCCCTGCCCAACTCATCTCTCCCCCTATCTACTCTTTTACTATCTCTCCTTCCCCTTCCCCCGCCCACCCAGTCCCAACCTGAACAACAAACCAGGCACCAGTAATCACAGAAAACTCAAATACAGGCCTTCTCCCTCTAAGGGATGTTCCCACTTATGATGTGAGGGAATTTAGTAAATATTAGACAACATACACCTTCTTTTTCTCCACAAGACATTGAGAGATTAAAGGAAAAAACTTCTTCCTTTGATCAGAAGCCTATTGTGTTGATTAAAAAGTTTGGGAGTACATAGAACATACAATTCCAACTGGTTAGACATTACAGAATTATTACATGCTTTGTTAATGGAAGGTGAGAGAAACATGATCCTTTCCATTGTAAACAGATCTCAGAATGAGGATACAGTACTTTGGCCCCTTGAAAATCCAAATTGGGATCCTAATTTGGTCAAAGGTTACATGCATCTATGTGAAGCTAATGATGCTTTATTAAAAGGAATGAGAGCTTGCTCTGACATGCCAAGTAATTGGACTTAATTCAAAGATTTGAGACAAGGTGAGAATGAGAGACCATCTCAGTTTGTGGATAGACTTGTTGAACTAGGATCTAGGTATCTTGACCTGGACCTCTCTATAGAGAAAGATGCTAAGGAGGCACTTTGTAAAACATTGCTCCCAAGATATTAAGAAATATTTTAAGAAAAATTGTCCTGATTGGTCAACCCTGGACATTGAAAAGTTAAAGAGGACAGCAGTATATGACTTTGAGGGCCATGACAAGTGAAACAGAGAGGAAGCTGAATTAGAGTAGGGAATAAAGAAAGAAAAAACTGAATTAGAGGAAAAATTAAGGAAGGAAATAGCTGAACTAGAGGAACAAGTAAAAGAAAGCTGTAAGACAGGCAAGGTCATAGCTCCTTTAAAGGAGTCCATGAGGCAACCAATTACATGCTCATTTTGTGGGAAGGTAGGTCATGTAGCAATGGATTGTAGAACGAGGAACCAAGAAAATAGAAACAGAAGCTAGAGAAATAATAGATCCTCCAAAAGGATCAGTGATTGTAATGGGGTAAATTATAACTCAGATCATCACACACCATAGCAAGGAATCTGTAATCACTGTGGGGTACCACAGAGAAATGATCAGAATGACCAGAAGGATGGCCAGAAGTACAGCCAGAGAAGTGGCCAAGGATATGGCCAAAGGAATCAAGATGTATGATGGTACATGGGAGAGGAAGGGACCTCAAAGAATCTGGAGATGAATTTTAAGACTTTTCAGACCCCACTGCCTTGTTGATGCTGTTTCAGTCTGTTCCCCTCCTTATAGTGAAGAAGTCTATATAATGCTATCTTAATTACAGATCTCCACCCAGGAGACAAGGTATATATAAATAATTTCCAGCAAACTACTCCAACAGCTATCAGAATTGGAGAAAAGGACTCTTGGATTCATTGCTCACATGTAAAATGGGTACCTTTTACTGACCCTGAGTGACTGTTCTGTCACAAATTATTGTATTTTCTGCTTGTTTGTTTTTGGACTTAATTTTGCTTCTAAGTTTACCTATTAATCTAATCTGAGATGTTCTGTTTATACAATGTTACCCTCAGTTAGTATATTTTGGTTATTAGCTATATGCTCTGTTACATTGTCTTATTTGTATCCTCTTCTAAAGATTGGACTAGAGATAATGCCATTATAAAAGTTCATAAACAAGTTAGACAAACTCTTTTATCTGTATTAGCTGTTGTACTACTGTTTATAACAAGCTTTCACCTGGTGAAAAAATTATGTACACTCACACCATGGATCATGGTCAAACTAGAAAGGAAATAGAACTCACTTTTGAGTGAGAAGTCCTTTTGTTATGGCTCTGTTTGGCTGACCCATTGTCAAATGGGATGTGCAATATGAATTTCTTGGGTTTTCCCCCCTATATTTTCAATAGGATATTTGCTTTTTTTTGTACTTGAGTACATGGAATTAGTATTAATGTTTTTGATTTTGAAGGATAAGTTTACAATATCTATTAGCCCTAATATCAATGCATACCCAAAAGCTTTAGACTATGGAAACCTGCCATTGATTGGTAAGTATTATGGAACTTTAACTAATAATTGCATCTGATTTCAAAAGAAGGGATTACTAAGTAGCCACTGCAAAGTCAAAAGGCACACAAAGTCAAGTAGATCAACAATCTCTGTGAGATTGATGAGGATCTACAGCAAGACAGAGGACTTATTTTGAGGTTCAAGGAAGTGGCTGTTTGACAAAATCAAACTTTGGACTTCCTTGTGCCAGGTTTCTATGAATGCCTTCATTTGGCTTTCATTTTGGCTCCCCTTTCCCTGAGATTGAAGGTAAAATCAGACCAGGGATCATACTTCTCTTTTACCCCAGACTTTTGTCTCATTTCTCTTTTGTAGTATCGTTTCTCTTTTGTAGTATAGCAATTTTCTATAGTCCTGGCTGCTGATGGGTAAGTGCGATGTTGCTACAATTGTCCTGCATGCTTGTAAGACATAAACCACTTTAGTTGGGCCTTGCTGATGATTCAAGGAACTGTAATGGCTTTATTTTTACTTGTAATTTTATACACATAGGATTCTGATAAATAAGTATTTTTATCCAGAATTTAATTTTTTTCTCTTCTATTTGGTTTTTGTGGTTATTTCAGGAATTGATTCATTTACCCCATAACTCAGCCATGTATCCTGGGGTGATTTTGGTGTTGATCAACACCCTCATAAGGGGGAATTATATAATTACCTAAAATCCAAGGTTTAAGATCTTTTAAAGCAATTTTAGGAAAAGAAAACCACCAACACCTCAAATCAGGAAAGTGGATCTTTAGGAGAAGGTGCCATAAAGATGACTACAGAAACAACTCACTACATCAAAAGATCCAGAGTGAATTTTGGGATATAATGAACTGAACTGAAGGGGGTTGAACATATAATTTATTCTGAATGTAAACTCTTATGCCAAAGGGGAGTGCCCCTAATTGGCTTTTTATCAATGTGTCTATTAATCATTTTTTTGTTTTCTTTCTCCTTTTTCTTTCTTTCCCTCCTATCTCCCAAATTTTTGTAATTCCCTCTATGTAAGGTGCAATATTTTACATACTTCTAGCACACATGTGGAATGATTCATTGGGGAAACCTGACATATGAATCTCCTAGAGAACCCAAGTGAGGAGATTTGATATGTTGGTCTCTCAAAGAATCAAAGGGGGAGATTATATGAAGGGAATCCTCTCCTAGGATCACACATGGGATCCTGCCTGCATCCCTGGACTCCTGGAGCTATATCACTTATGTCATCTAGCATTGCTGGCCACCTCATTACATCATCTAGTGTGGGTTATATGACTCTTAAGTTTGTTCCAGGCATGATTTAGAATTTGACCTGGAAATGAGAGTAAGGTTAAAAGGTTCAAGACAAGGAAATAGGGGCTCCTTATCTCTGGTGACAGGGCAAGAAGGTGACTGCAGGAGGCCATGTTGAGACCACCCATGTGGTAGTTAGATTAGGCTCTAAATCTCTTTTGCCTACCCAAATGATTCTAATAAACTTCACAAAATTCTAAGGACCAGTCTCTTAAATTTGATTCTTATAGATCACTGCCTCTGAAGTCAGAGAACTTGGGTTCAAATCCCTTGTTTGATGCTTACTACCAGTGTGACAAGAGGCAGGACACATAACCTCTATATGCCTCAGTTTCCTCAACTATAAAAAATGAGATCTCAATGGCCCTTTGGGATCACTTTCTACTGTGATCTTTTTGTCTCTATCTCCCTCCTTCCTTCCCTCCTCTCTTTTGTCCCCCCCTTTTTATATATTTGTATATGCATATGTATAGATATAACAGTGGGTCATATTAGATACAGATCTGGCCTCCATATCAGAATGATACACTTTTTTTTTTAAAACCCTTACCTTCCATCTTGGAGTCAATACTGTGTATTGGCTCCAAGGCAGAAGAGTGGTAAGGGTAGGCAATGGGGGTCAAGTGACTTGCCCAGGGTCACACAGCTGGGAAGTGACTGAGGCCAGATTTGAAACTAGGACCTCCCGTCTCTAGGCCTGGCTCTCAATCCACTGAGCTACCCAGCTTCCCCCTACACTTTCTTTTTAAAAATTATAATTTTTCCCCAATTACATGTAGGTGCCTTCAGTGATAATTGTTTTCTGACATTTTATTCTCTCCTTTTCTTTCTGTTCCTCCTTCCTGAGACAGAAGATAATATGACATAGGTTATATATGTGCTATCTTGTAATACATATCTCCAAATTTGCTAATGACCTGCTTTCATATCTGATCTCTGTTGTATCCTGGGCAAATCACCTCTCAGAGCTCTTAGGTAATTATAGCCCTAAGGCTATAAATTACAGAGAAGGTATTAAGCAGGATTGGTCAAAAGCTTTCCTTATCTGAGAGTTTCCCGAATCAATGAAATCACAGGCCCTGTTTCCTATCCCTACCCATAATATACATGTGCAGGATATCCCAAAGATATTAGTAGAATTTTAAGCTTTAAGAGCTCAATTCCAAGTTATTAGCTTAAATAGACTTAGGTCATTATCATTGCTATTGTTGTAGTTACTGGTATTCTATTTGTGTTGGAGTAATTATATGTTTCAAGGCTTTAAAGTTTAATAGCTTGAAATTGCAGTAAGAGTTTTGGGACACTTTGCATGTGTTTGTCTATATGTATATCTATACATATCTATACATGGGCACACACACAAATACATGTGTCTATTTAAAGCCTTCTATTATCTGGCTTCCATCTACCTTCCACTATTTCATTTTAGTCTTTTGCTCATACTCTCTATTTCATTCAAACTGGCTTGCAGACTATTTCTTGTTACTTAATCAATCAACCAATCAACATTTATTAAGTGTTGTGTAATTAGGATTTACTCCCCAGAACTCTAAATCTCAGCTTCCCATGTTCCCTCTTAGTCTAGAAATTCAACAACTATTTATGGTTCCAACCCCACTGTCAATCTGCATGGGATCTTTGGGCTACTCCATTTCTGACCTGAGCTGGTTCATGCTTCCTTAGACAGCCTAGATTCTTCTCATCCCTACTCAGGGGCTCACCCTATTGGTGCTTGACAGTGCAAACCATATATCACCTTTAGTCCTGCTGTAACTCAGAGTTCCTGAGCTCAAGGGATCCACCAACCTTAGTCTCTCCCAGTAGCAAGTGAGCATCCCTCATTCAAAATCTCTCACTAATTTCTTAATTTGGCAGTCTGGTTTCTGACCTCATCATACATTCTGAAATTGCTCTCTCCAAGGTTACAAATGAACTCTTAATTACCACATCCATTGACTTTTTTTTTTTTTTTATTATTTTAAACCCTTAACTTCTGTGTATTGACTTATAGGTGGAAGAGTGGTAAGGGTAGGCAATGGGGGTCAAGTGACTTGCCCAGGGTCACACAGCTGGGAAGTGTCTGAGGCCGGATTTGAACCTAGGACCTCCTGTCTCTAGGCCTGGCTCTCAATCCACTGAGCTACCCAGCTGCCCCCACATTCATTGACTTTTTCTCAACCCTCATCCTTCCTGACTTCTCTGCAGTATTTGACCTTTTTTTCCTCCTTGATAACCTCTTTTCTCTGGTGGTTTTGTGATAGTTCTTCCTTTTGGTTCTCCTTCTGACTGTTCCTTTTTCTGGATTATTAGCTATGTTTTGGTCCCTTACTGTGATGTATCCCAAGACTCTGTCTACTGCTTATTTCTCTTTCTATACTGTTTCACTGGGTGGTATAGTGTAGAGAATATAGGTTCTGGAATTAAGAACTCCTGAGTTCAAATCTTGCCTCAGGTACTAGCTAGCTGTGTAATCCTGGGCAAGTCATTAAAAAAACCCCCAAACTTCTAGTTGCATCAACTTCCTTAACTATTTAATAGAGATAACAATAGAACCTTCCTTTCCAGGTTAGTGTGAGGATGAAATGAAACGATTTTTATAAAGCATTTAGTTGTTGTTCTTCTTTCATTTTTAAACCCTTCCCTTCTGTCTTAGAATCAATACTATGTATTGGTTCCAAAGAAGAATAGTGGTAAGGGCTAGTGTAGGATTTAAATTAATATCCAACACTCCAATAATTATATTTTATAAAGTTTATTAATCATCACTTGAAGTAGAAGGAATAAAAAGGAAACAGAAGTAAAAAAACATAATTATCTAACAAAATTAAGATCACATGTGGAAAACTCTCCTGGCTCTCACCTCACGCCACCTCCACCAAACCCGATCACAGCAAGAGACCCAGAGGTGAGGTTACCCAAAATTTATATCCTCCCTATGTAAGCACATAACGTGAGAAGGAAAGTGGGGTGCTGGGAATCATAGTTTTTAGGGTAACAAATTCTAATTACCGTGATAATTAGATTAAGTCTACACTGCCCATCTTTAGATTTAATCACCAAAGGTGAGAGCACCTTCCAATTCTGGGAGGTCCTAACCCATGTGTGCTAGAGTGAGTAACGAATCAGAAACAATAGACTGCCCCCTACACTTTCTATGAGAAAGCATCTATTGTGATTGAACACACAGGCTAGGGGAAGGCACTGGAAGTGACGCATATGTGACCCCTATAAAAGAGGGAGTTGAGTGAGTGAGGTGGCTTCTAGTTTGGTGAAGGGGACCTGAGGGAGCTTTGCTGGTTCATGACTGAGACTGTTCCACATGGTGAGTTTAAAGACTGAATCTTCCTGAACTTCTATTAAGAAGCTTCTTTTTATAGACTCTGTGAATGAAGTTTGCTCCATTCACCTCTGGGCCTCAGGCTCTTTAACCCTTGGCTGAGGGTTATGATCTACCTAGACTAATCAGTGGATAGATTCTTATTTCCATACTTTCTCTCTTCTCATGTAAATAAATTTCCATAAAAGTCAATTTTGATTTTAGATTATTCTTAATTGAGGATTGATAATAGTTCAATCCTCTGGCGACCATCTTTAATATATTGAAGCCATAAAACCCCCTTTTCACCCTTACATTACACCCCCCACCCCCGTGATTTTCATGGGAAATGGTCACTTAGAAATCTCTCAGATGTACATGCCTAGATTCCCCATGGAATCAGTACACATAACCAACTTATATCTCTAAAGATCTTTATCTAGAGGTGCACACAATATTGTACTTTCTAAGGTGAAATTAAAATAATTTGGGGATAAAAGGGAAATAAAAGAGAAAGAGAACAAAACTAATGATTGGCAGGCACATTGACAAAAAGCCAATTGGGCGCAGTCCCTTTTGGCATAAGAGTGTACATTCAAAATAAATGCGTTCAACCTCCTACAGTTCAATATCACTACACCCATTTGGTTCATTCTGGATCTTTTGGTGCAGTGTGAGGTTTCTGCAGGCATCTCCATGGTGCCTTCTCCAAACAATTCACTCTCTTGATTAGGGGAGGTAGCAAGTATCTTATCCTAAAATTATTCTCAAACAAGAAAAAAATTTTATAAATATAGAATTTATGACAATTATACAATCCCTCCTGAGGAAGGTGTTGACAAATACACAGATCACTCAGAGTACATGGCTGAGTTATGAGTGTGTAAATCAATTGTTAAAAGGAAGTAAAAAAACATAAAAACAAAAAAACAAAAGAAAAAAGAAAAAAATGAAATATAATATAAAAAATCTGAGTAAGCAAGAATAAGACCATAACACATCCTAGAATTAGGGCCTAAGAAAGTTCTTTATGTCCCACAAGCCTATAGGACCATTGTAGCAATATGCACTTACCCAATCAGCAGCCAGGACTATGGAAAGTTGCTACATTATGAAGGACAGAAAAGGGACTAGATTTTGAAGCAGGCAGGAAATATCATTCCCTGGTTTGATTTTACCTTCACTCTCAGGCATTGGGAAGTCAGAAATTATATTGAGGTACTTTGTCTGAAACTGGCATAGGGAAATCCTGTGTCTGATGTTGTCAAACAGCTGCTTCCTTGAGCCCCAAAACAAATCTTCTATCTTGGCTCAGATTCTCATCAATCCCATCGGGATTGGTTGGTTTCCTTGACCTTGTGCTTCTTGATACTTTATAATGGCTCTTTTGTGATCTCTTCTCCTAGAATCATACACAATCATTAAAAGTCCTATAATTTTTAACAATCAATGGCAGGTTTCCATAGTCTAAAGCTTTTGGGTATTCATTAATAGTAGGGCTAATGGATATTGTAAACTTTTATTAGTGCAAAATCAAAAAACCATTAATACTGGTAACATTGCTTCAAGTACAAAAAATGAGAGAAAAAAGAAAATTTGAATACTTTATTGCATATACAAGGAAAAACAATGATAAACATTTTTTTAAAAATAAAAAATATATAGTTCACAATCAGTGACACACTGTGTTTGCCAAGGAGAGGTGCAATACAAAGTTTTCTCACCCAAAAATGAGATCCATTTCCTTTTTAACTTGGCCATGATCCACAGTGTGAGTGCAAATGATTTTCACTGAGAAAACAGGATATATTGGACAGTACAAATAAAGATAGTAGGACTGTGCAAACAAAAACAGTGTAACAGAACATATAGCTAATAGCCAAAACACAGTAACTTAAAGTGATATAGTGTAACAGAATATATTTGATTAGATCAATATGTGAACTGTTGTGAGGAAGATTAGGTAGTAATTAATTAAGAATTAAGGTTCATCTAGCAGGCTAGAGCTGGGGAATTCTATGATGGAATGAAGGAGGAGAAAGTAGTGCCTTGTGCCCTGAGAGAGAGACTCCATTAGTGGTGGGCAAACTGTTGCCAGCCCAGGGAGATCTTGTTAGTACTTACTGAACTTAAACAAAATTAAAATTTAAAACAATTAACAAATACAATTAGCGGGACAGGATATAGTCGTTCAGTGTCAGTAGAAGATACTCTCTTTACATGAGAGCAATGAATCTGAGTCCTTTTCTCTAATTTAGATATTTGTTGGAGTGGTTAATAGGACTTGGAATGGACCTTCGCAGGTAGGCTGGGTTGCCGCAGTGCACTGGAAGTTTTTTATAAATACCTTGTCTCCTAGGTGTAGGTCATGGAATGAGAAGTTATAAGATCTGCTTGTACAGCAGCTCCAGATTCATGGAGTTCTTGCAATTTGATTTGTAAATCTTGTATATGTGAAGAAATAGAAATGCCTCCCCCTAGCAATGACGTATATGCGGGAGAGAAAGGCTTAGCCTGCATAGGGAGATGTCCAAAAAAGTATGTCATATGGTGAGATGTGTAGATCTACCCTATGCCTGCTTCTAAGATAAAATAGGGCCAAGGGAAAAATTTCTGGCCATTTTAAATGAATCTCCATGCACAATTTGCCAATCATAGTTTTGAGATATTTATTCATTCTCTGAACATGGCCTGAGCTCTGGGGATAATACGGTACATGGAATTTGGGAGTTATCCCCAAACAAGAATATATCTGAGATAAAACTGAATCAGTGTCTGAATCACTACATGCAGGCAGGCCAAAGCAAGGAATAACCTCTTTTAAGAGCAGCTTGACAACAAAACTTGCTGTGGCCTGGGCGGTAAAAAATGCTTCTGGCCATCTGGTCAGGTGATCCACTATGACTAGACAAAATTTATACTGTCCAGCCTTTGGCATAGTGATAAAATCAATTTGTAGTTCAAAAGGTTCAAAAGGTGTGTAAGCCAGAGGACTCACACCAAAAGCTTTGCCATGAAAGGAGTGCTGATTGAATGCTTGGCAGATTGGGCAGGCTGTACACGCTTTAGAGGCTATGGTAGTTATGCCAGGGGCTATCCATACTCTTTTTAACAGAGTCCACAATGCTCTGGGTACCAAAGTGACCATTTTTGTGTATGGATTGGCAAATTTGGTGATAAAAACTTCTAGAGAGCAGGGGTTTTCCTTCAGATGACACCCATATTCCAGTTATCTGTTTAGCCTTAAATTTTTGCTTCCATTTTTCCACTTCCTTTTCATTATAAGAAAGGGATAAATTTAAGTCATCAATAGTTGCCAATGTTAAAATTAACTCAGGCCCTTCTAAGGCTGCTAGCTTTGTAGCAGTATCTGCCCAGTCATTTCCCCTAGAGACAGGGTCAGTGTCACCTGTATGGGCAGGGCGATGAACTACAGCTAGGGCTTCAGGGAGCTGAAGGACAAAAGAACTTCATTAATAATTTCTGCATTTGCTATACATTTTCCAACTGGTGTTTAAAATCCCCTTTGAAGTCATAGCATATCTACTGCAAGACATATTCCATAGGCATATTTAGAGTCTGTGTAAATTGTTGCCTTCTTACCCTTGGCAATTATACAGACACACTTCAGAGCTATCAGTTCTCCACCTTGAGTACTTATATTTGAGGGCAGTGAAGGTGACCACACAGTGGCAAATTCTGTGACTACAGCAGCTCCAGTGTAGCACATGCCATCCCTCATGAAAGAAGAACCATCAGTGAATAAGACTAAGCCTGGATTTTTAAAGGAGTATCCAGGAAATTGTCTCTAGGCTTTTCAGCCATAGACACTAAAAAGTCACAACTGTTTGATGGTTCTCCTAAGACCGTTAAATCAGGAAGCAAAGTTGCAGGATTTAGAACTGTACAGCATTTTAAGGTAATATTCTCATTACCTAACAAAATTACCTTGTACCTAGCAAGTCTCTGACCAGAAAATGCCTGTGTTCTATGTCTTAGCAACAATGCTTTGACTTCATGTGGGCATATTATGATTAATGGGCATCCCAAGACTAAATCAGCAGATTTAGTTATCAATAAAGCTGTGGCAGCTATGCCTCTAAGACATGGTGGTGCACCTAAAGCTACTGGGTCCAGCTGGGCTGAATAATAATCAACTGCATGCTGAACAGGTTCCAAAGGTTGAGTTAAAACACCTGAAGCTACCTCTCTCTGTTTGGGTGCATACAAAGTAAATGGCTTGTTGTAATTTGGGATGCCTAGAGCAAGGGCAAACAGGATAGCCAGTCTTAACTTTGAAAGAGCTGACAGGTGTTCGGCCTCTAATTTAAGCAGTTCAGGGACCAAATTTTTTTTGTGAGAGCTATAAGAGGCTTGGTGATTTTTCCATAGCAAGGGATCATTGTGTATTATATTCAGATTTGCATGGAATTAATATTCCTTTCTCAATTAATGAATCTCTCATTGGAGTAATTCCCTTAATTGCCTTTTTTGATAGAGGATACTGAGGAATGGAAGGAGGTGGACCACCTTTTGTTTTTATTTGAACAGGAATAGATGATTTAAGTAGGCCAACATCAGAAGATGATTTGGCCCAGAGAGATTCAGGCATGTCAGCTGGGATTTCAAAGGTGGGAGTCTCCTTCATCTCCTGATTGTCTGAAAGAAGTACAGGGAACAAAGTTAAGGATTCCTCAGTCACAATTCTAGTAACATAGAGTTGTCTGGAGAGCAAGTTATTGTGGCTCTAAGCTTGCATAAAAGTTCTCTCCCTAGCAAATTTATTGGGGAATTAGGCATTAGCAGGAAAGAATCTTCTACTGATAGGGGTCCTACAGACACCATTTGAGGGGAAAGCTTTGGGACCTTTAGGGGTGTCCCTGATACCCCCACTACATTTAGCAAGCCAATATAATCGCATTCAGAATCAGGTTTACTCATTTATACTGATTTGGATGCTCCAGCATCTAAGAGGCAATCATAATACATGTTCCCAACTTTCAGAGTTACATGAGATTTGTCTCTATAGGGTGTGTGTGTGGGGAAATGGATAGGGATAATTAATATTAAAGAATCAGGGTCTGGGAAATCAAATCACTCTCTGATTCCAGGGCCCTTATCATTCCTGCACACCCACACCTTTATAAAGATCCTTGGGTATTCCTCTGGGATTCCCCAAACTGAGGGGCATTTTCAATCTGAGTATAGTGTAGACAAGCCCCACTTTAGATATATTGTTGTTGGGTATTTTGTTGTATATTATTCTTTGTTTCCTTTGGAATATTTTTTCTGTAATTGTTATTATTTCTAAAGTTGTTATTTCTATTTGCCTGATTCCACTTTTTATAGATCATCATTATGTGACCCCTTTTTCCATAGAAGCAACACATTAATTATTGATCTGTGGATTCCTTAAAAGGAGCTATGGAGGGGGGGCAGCTGGGTAGCTCAGTGGATTGAGAGCCAGGCCTAGAGACAGGAGGTCCTAGGTTCAAATCAGGCCTCAGACGCTTCCCAGCTGTGTGACCCTGGGCAAGTCACTTGACCCCCATTGCCCACCCTTACCACTCCTACACCAGAAGTTAAGGGTTTAAAAAAAAATAAAAAATAAATAAAAAAAAGGAACTATGGCCACTTCGTGATTCTCTTTTTCTTTTTTTTTTTTTTTAAATTTTTTTTTTTTTTAATTTTAAACCCTTAACTTCTGTGTATTGACTTATAGGTGGAAGAGTAGTAAGGGTAGGCAATGGGGGTCAAGTGACTTGCCCAGGGTCACACAGCTGGGAAGTGTCTGAGGTCGAATTTGAACCTAGGACCTCCTGTCTCTAGGCCCGGCTCTCAATCCACTGAGCTACCCAGCTGCCCCATCTCTTTTTCTTTTTTAATTTGTTCCTCTAAAAGTTTTATTTCTTTCTTTAAGTCCTCTACTAAGTCATTGTTCTCCTCATCTTTCTGTTCATAGCCCTTAAAAACATAAACTGCTACCCTCCTCAATTCCTTGAGATCCATAGAGTTCCAATTTGGGCATCTAGTCTTAAAATAGTCTCTAACAAGTTTACAACAATTTTTAATGAATTGTCTATGTATTTGTCTATCATCCCTTTCCCTGTATAGGTCCAAGTCTATATATCTACCTCCCAGCTCAATAAGTTTTTCCATATACTGGGAAGGATTTTCCTCTTGTTTTTGCCTAATGTTCTCGAATTTTCCCCATGTACCAGGCCTATCAGAGCAAGTTGTCATTGCTGTAAGTAATGCCTCTCTCACCTGGCATAATTTTAAGTAACCTTCCTCTGTATTCAAATTCCATTTAGGATCCTCCCAGGCCAGTGGTCTGCTCTCCTTCCTTGGGCCTCATTAGCAAGAGGAATGATATTATTTTACTCTCTTTCTGTCAAGAAGGCTTGGAGTAAATTTTCAATGTCCTGCCATGCAGGATCATACATCCAACAGACCTTTTCTAGCTTTTTAATAACTACAATGGGATCATATTTAAAGGAAGGAGTATTTTGCTTGAATATCTCAATATCTGGGGGGGGGTGAAGGGTGTATGGTGTCTTAAGGGCACCACCTCTCTAATTTTATTGATGGTGGGTACTTCTTTTAAGGAGAATAAGCCTTTAATTAGATTATTTGTGATTTCTGCCTCTTGGCTGGATATTTAGGTTGCTATAGAGCAGGTGAGGGAAGGGGGAGCAATAGGTCAGCTAAGAGGGAGGGGTTGGTCTGGGGATAGGGAGGCAGGGCGGGAGGAATGGGAGTGGGGTTTGGGAGGAGGGGTAGGGGA
>NC_058130.1:718758900-718805089 GCF_016433145.1 Gracilinanus agilis | reverse complement strand
GGGGTGGGTCGAGTTGAGGAGGGAGGGGTTGGGACAGTGGAAGAATAGGAAGAGGCAGGGTGAAGCAGTGGAAGTGGTGAGAGGAAAGAGCAGGGCTGGGTGGGAGAGTGGGCAGGGGAGACAGGTGGAGAAGTTGAGCAAGGGTGGGAGGAACAAGGGGTTGAGGATGTTGGGCCATGGGCTTCCAAAAGCTGAACAAGATGAGATAAGAGGAAATCAGTTTGAGGCATGGACTGGGCAGGTTTGAATGTAGGGGGATCTTCCTTCTAAATTTTAATATTATTTGTGTTTCTCAGTGCTGTATATTTGAGTCTGTAGTTTAATCAAAGTAACTTTGTGTTGCTTTTTCTTGAGGAGAAAATATGCTATGAATAAAAGCCCTCCCAGGAACAGTGCTAAATAAAACCATTCTAAAGTGTTCAATAGTTCAAACTCAATAAAATTCTCTAGGCAGACAAGCTTTTTCCAAGTGAAGGAAACCTGTTCCCTCATTGTTAACATGATCTTAAATACCATTCTTAGACATGCTCCTCTTAGCTATTGAAAAAAAAATGAAGGGCTGCTGAAAGGCTTTAGCTAAAAGAAAAGACTTTATAGCTTTCTCTCCACCCACATAGCCAGGAGTGCAGAAGCCCCGCTGGGTTAGTAGAAAATCAAATTGGGAGGTAAATGAGGTAGGCAGCATTTACACTGTGCTATTAAACTGTTGCTAGTCTAAAAGGCTGTTTCAGCACAAAACTACTACAGGCTTGAGATCCATGTGGGGTTGGGGTGGGGGGAAGTACCCAGGCCAGCAACTTAACTTCTCACCTTCCATGCAGGTGGAATCTGCAGTGCTCTGGGGCAGCAGTAAACACTCAACTGTAAGCAATGTAAGGGAAACAGCAAGTGGGAGTGCTGAGGAACTGGCTGAGGGGTGCCTAGAACCTGGTGCTTTAGACACATGGGGATTTCAGAAAGGCCTTAAAGAGGGAGCAAACTTCTAGGAGTAAGATAAGGCTATACGTTCTCAATTTAGCCTAGTAATTAATACCTTCTAACAACAACAACAAAAAAAAACTGAGTTGAAATTATTAACTTCCTCTAACACTCTGGGATTCTTAGCTGTGAGATGATAGCTTCCCTCATGTGAAAGGAGTCAGGAAGGTTAAAAGCTAATTGTGACTTACCAGGCCATAGTGAGCAATGGCTATCCAGCTGCTTTCAGTTTAAGAGGAGAAAAATAGGATTTAGATCTCACCCTTTCACTTCCAAAGGACTCTCCAAGGCAGGCAATCAGCAGTGGGAGGCCGTTGTAGTCTCAGCAAGAACCCCCAGGCAGTTAGTGAGGGAGACAGAAGCAGCAGGAGGCAGCAATAGCAAGAGCAGCAGCAGTTGGAGTTCCCCGATGGGGGTGAGAGGGCAAGAAGGCTGAGGCAAGAGAGAAACACAATTTTTTCAAACTAATCTGCTCATTTAGTAAGGGTCCTAAATTCCAAACTTCTGGTTGCCATAAATATAGGATTTAAATTAATATCCAACACTCCAAGAATTATATTTTATAAAGTTTATTTATTATCACTTGAAATAGAAGGAATAAAAAGGAAATAGATGTAAAAAAACTAATTATCTAACAAAAGTAAGACTTCGTGAGCAAAACTCTCCTGGCTCTCACCTCACACCACCTCACACCACCCTCCACGAAACCTAATCACAGCGAGAGACCCAGAGGTGGGTTTACACAAACTTTATATCCTCCCTATATCAGCACATAATGTGGGAAGGAAAGTGGGGTGCTGGAAATTGTAGTTCTAGGGTTCAAATTATAATTACACACTAGGCAGTGGGGGTTAATTGACTTGCCCAGGGTCACACAGCTAGGAAGCATCGAAAGCCAGATTTGAACCTAGGACTTCCCACCTTTGGGCATGACTCAATTTACTGAGTCACCCAGCTGCCCCCTGAAAAGTAACTCTTGCACTCCTCTTACATGACAATTGAATTTGAGGTTGTCCCACAGTAGGGGAGTAAGAGACACAGAGAGGAAAAAAAGTAGAGATGCATAGAATCTCAGTCTCAGAAAAGAATTCACAGTTAGAGATGCTAAGAGGCAGAGTTTAGAATCCCTTTGAACACTCCATTTTGTCTATGTCTTTCATAAAGTATGATCCCATAAATGGAAATAATTTTCCACTTCACAGAGTTACAAAAGATTGAAAAAACATTTGTTTTCACCTCCATACATTTGATTTCAGATCCTTTAAGCTTTTTTTGACTGCCATAGATGGGGAAGAAGGTTCCTAAATCATTTTAGCTTTACCCTTTATACCTCACTTCTCAGAGGAACAGAAGATTCTTGCAGCTTAGCGAAGGTTACTAATTCTTAATTCTCTCTAACAGAACTAAACCCAAACCCATCAGTAGAGTTTCCTCTCTTGAAAAAGGGTTGAGCATCGGTAGTCATAATGTTCCTGATTTATCCCCTAAACACCAGAGGATTTCATTAACAGCATTTCTTAAAACATCCAAGGGCCCATTGAACCAGGTCAGCTTCACCCCTTTCCCAACAGCCCCCATTCACATAGGATTTTATTCAAATCAATTAAAAGCCCACCCTAGATAATCCCAAAGCCTTCTTCCAGAACTGCCACATTATGCATTGTGTGGATCCACTTCTGAATTTTTTATGAAAAGTGGGATGAGATAGGCCAGTAAGTTGAGGCTTCTCTCCTACAATGTGGATAGATGGCCAGGAGAGGAGAGATGCCTCCTAAGCCCCTTTATAGGATACTAATCTAGATTATAGTCTGATTCTGCTTTGAGGGCCTGAAAAAAGAAGTATTCAGTGCTCGAGCAGGGGTGACAGGTCAGCTGGGAACCCTACCCATCCAGGGAGAAAGGTAGCCTCAGGTTTGAAATCATTGAGGTAGGGTGAGTCTGGAAGGGTGTAGTTGGCCAAATAGACTGTCATACCACCTGTGAGGTAGGCAGCCCAGAGGCCAAAGGTGCCAATGGTCATGATGGTGTGGTTGCACTGGATCAACAGAGCAAAATCCTTCCCTGGAGAGCTCTCCACTCCATCCCCTGCAAATACCACATCTCCCTTGGTGTTGTCAATGTTCTCCTGGCACCATGACATATCATTGCTGGTGACCACAAAGATGGTATCCTTGTAATGGGCTCTGAACCAATTCATAGCTTGATCTAAGTAGCCCTTGTCTGCTATCACACCCTTCCACTGGGGCATGATATAAACATAGTCACCTCGGCGGACATGGACTCCCACAAAGGTGGCTGGGCTTTTCTGTATTCCATGTAGGTAGGCCTGAGCTTCATTTCGGACATGGTCATGCAGGGTGAATTCACGACGGATCTCATCTATGATATGGTGGTGAAAAGTCCAGGAATTGGGATAACCCGTGATACAGACATAGGCACCTTGAATATGACGGTGTTCCTCTGTCATCCAGTCATGTACGTGGTAGTTTTGCCAAGGTATTTTTTGGGCCACACTGTCTGGGAGAACAGGGAGGGTGATGCGGAACAAGGGAGAGAGAAAATCATGCATCCTTGGTGAGATATAGGCCTGATACCTATTGAGTTTTGCCAGAGCATAGAGGCCAGCATACTGACCTATCTGGTTTCCCAGACGGCCTTGAGAAAGCACTGTCCAGAAGCCATCATAGTGGAAAGAGGTCTCAATTGGTGGCTCTATACATGCTTTGGACATCTTCGAGAATTTAAATTCAAAGTGGAAAATTGTTAAGGTCACAAAAATGAGGAGGAGGAAGCAATAGACTGAGGCAGGGAAGGATGTCAGAGGACTTGACATGTCTGAAGAGAGGAAGAAAAAAAGTAAAAAAGTTAGTATAGTCATTTGGAGTTGGAAGGAATTGAATAGGTATCAGGTAGCTAAGTCACTAGGAGTGATAAAGGTAGGTATTTGGGTCACTCCAGGCTGTCATGAGCTATATTTCTTGGATAAAGCACCAGGACTACAGTCAGAAAGACCTGATTCAAAAACAGTCTCAGATACTGATTAGCTATGTGACACTTGGCAAATCACTTACTTTCTGTTTGCCTCAACTTCTCCATCTGTAAAATGGGAATCATAATAGGATCAACATTCCCCAGGTATTGGGAGGACAAAATGAAATCATAATGGTAAAGCACTTAGCAGAGTGCCTGGCATATTGTAAGTTAGCTTTTGTTATTGTTACAGTTATTATTATCCTTGAGGGAGTAGGATGGGACTGAAGTCTAGGGGGGCTAGATACCTAAGGTCTGAGAGTTGAGACTAGATACCCGAGGCCTCCAAAGGACAATATACCTGGGGTCCTGAGGACTAAATAGTAATAACTATAACTGACATTTACATGACACTTTAAGGGTTTCCAAAGTACTTTGCTTTTATTATCTCATTTGATTCTCTAAATAGCCTCATAAAGTAAGGACTATTGATAATTAGCAAAAAAGTGAAGGGAGATGTCTGGTCCATGAGTGTCTACTGCATTTTTAGCCTGGGAAACGAGACACCTTGTCTCAGAACAATAGCAATGACAGACATCTAGGTCTCATTCTCTCTTCTTATTCTTGTTCTTCCTTCTTCTTGTTCTTGTTCTTCTCCTTCTTGTTCTTGTTCTTCTTCACCTTTCTTCTTCTTCTCTCAAACACTTCCTAGCTATGTGACCTGAGGCAACTCACTTAACTCCAATTATCTAATACTTACTGTTCTTCTGCATTGGCATCAATGCTGACATTGATTCTAAGCCAGAAGGTACCTAAATATTCAGTTCCCTCCAACTCTAAATGACTCTGCTAACTTCTCCCACTTTTTCTTCCTCCCCTCAGTCATGTCAGATCTACTGATAGCTTTCTCCATCCCAGTCCTCTTTGTCATTTTTGTCAACTCAACAATTAGAAATGTCTTTGGATGCTCAAGGGAAGGGCTGAATAATGAGTTCCTGAAAAATGATTTATTAAAAAGCCTTAACAGGTATTGGGGTATGTTGTCATTTGAGAAGGTCATAGACCTATGCCACTTTTATCAGTTATGATTCTGGTCTAACCAAAAAACGAATATAATCAATAAACTTATATTCTTACTAAAAATCAGTCTTTTGACATAATTTAAATTACAACAACCATATGTCCTAGTTATTGGAGAAGTAATTTTTAGGAGGTCATATTAAATTGTACTGAGATCTAATTTGTAAAAGATTTTATCAAGAACATTTCAGTTTCTACAGGTAATGTGGAACTAGAGAGGCAAATCTATTGAACTACAAAATGAGTTCTATGTGGCATTTGATGTCTCTTCCTTCTGGGATCTCTCTCCCTCCATTCTTCTCTCTCTCTTTCCCTTCTCCCTCCTCACTTCTCCCTTCCTCCCTCCATTTCTCTCCTCTCTCTCTCTCTCTCTCTCTCTCTCTCTCTCTCTCTCTCTCTCTCTCTCTCTCACCTTCTGACACTCTCTCGCCTTCTGTCTTTTTCTCCTCTCTCCCTCTGTTTCTCTGTCTCTGTTTCTCTCTCTGTCTCCTCTCTGTCTTGCCCCCACAACCCATTCCTCACTCCTTTATGTATTTGTATATGCATATGTATGGATATAACAGTGGAATATATTGAATCTGTCCTCCAAACCAGAAAGATCTGCCTTCAAATCTGATCTCTAATGCATGCTGAGCAAGTCACCTAAATCTCAAAGATCTTAGGCAGCTCCCTATGGCTATAAATTGTAAAGAAGTCTTAACCTGGAGTGGTCAAAGGCTTTTCTTTTCTGAGTTTTCTAAATCAGTGAAGTCACCAATCTCCTATTCCTATACAACATACACATGTTGAGGGTGTTCCAAAGGTATTAGTGCAATGCCAAGTTTTCTTAGCTCCTTAATTATTGTGATTAGCTTAAATACTTAAGTCATTGTCATTGTTATTGTGGTTAATGCTATGGTTTTTATGCTAGAGTAACAAGATACTTCAAACATTTGAAGTTTGATACCTTAAAACTGCACAAAGAGTTTTGGAACACCCTGGATATGAATATCTGTTCTTATCTACATAAAATAGACATAGATGAACACACAAATGTATATGAACCTATTTAAATCCGGAGTGAGTCATGGGAAGTCTTTTAACACAGGAGCCAACACAACTGTTAGGAAGAAGAATTAGGATTTTTGCATGCAGAATGGATTGAAGAAGGGATAGATTGAATGCAAAGAAACCAGGAAGGGATTTATTTATAATAATTCCAGTGACATTGACTATATTAAGTTAAAAAAGTTTTGCACATACAAAACCAATGCAATGAGGATTAGAAGGGAAACAACAAATTGGGGAAAAGCTTTTTATAGCAAATGTTTTTGACAAAGGTCCCATTCCACAAATTATATAGAGAACTGAGTCAAATTTATAAGAATTCAAGGCATTCGCTAACTGACAAATGGTCAAAGGATATGAACATACATGTCTCAGATGAAGAAATTAAAACAATTTTAATCATATGAAAATATGCTCCAAATCACAATTAGAGAAATGCAAATTAAAAATAACTCTGAGGTACCACCTCACACCTATTAGACTAACTGATATGACAAAAGAAAAAAATGATAAATGTTAGAAGGAGATGTGGGAAAATTGGGACACCAGTACTGTTTGTGGAGCTGTGATATAATGAAATCATTCTAGAGAGCAATCTGGAACCATGCCCAGAGGGTCATAAAACTGTGCCTACCCTTCAACCCAGCAATGACACTACTAGGTCTCTATTTCAAAGACATCAAAGATAGCAGAAAAGTACCTACTTGTACAAAAATATTTGTAAGAGCTCTTTTCATGGTAGCAAAGAATTGGAAACCAAAGAGATGTCCATTAATTGGGGAATGCCTGAAGAAGTTGTAATATATAATTGTTTTTTTTTGTCCAATTAATTAATTAATTGGCATGGTTACACGAATCATGTTCTTTCCCTCCCCTCCTTCCACTCCCCTCCTGTAGCCAATGAACACTTCCATTGGGTTTTACATGTGTCATTGATCAAGACCTATTTCCATATGTGATCCTTTAGAGTCTAGATCTCTAATCATATCCCCATTGAACCATGTGATCAAGCAATTGTTTTTCTTTGGTGTTTCTACTCCCACAGTTCTTTCTCTGAACGTGGATATCATTCTTTCTCATAAGTCCCTCAGAATTGTCCTGGATCATTGTATTATTGCTAGTAGAGAAGTCTATTATATTTGATTGTACCACAGTGTAACCATCTCTGTGTATAATGTTCTCCTGGTTCTGCTCCTTTCACTCTGTATCAATTCCTGGAGGTTGTTCCAGTTCATATGGAATTCCTCCAGTTCATTATTCCTTTTAGCACAATAGTATTCCATTACCAACAGATACCACAATTTGTTCAGCCATTCCCCAGTCAAAAGGCATTCCCTCATTTTCCAGTTTTTTTGCCACCACAAAGAGCATGGCTATAAATATTTTTTTTTCCTTATTATCTCTTTGGGGTATAGACCCAGCAGTAATATGGCTGGAACAAAGGGCAGGCAGTCTTTTAACGCACTTGGGACATAGTTCCAAGTTGCCTGCCAGAATGAATGGTTGGATCAATTTTTCGCAATGTTGTCACATCTGCTCCAACATTTATTACTTTCCTTTGCTGTCATATTAACCAGTCTGATAGGTGTGAGGTGGTACCTCAGAGTTGTTTTGATTTGCATTTCTCTGATTAAAAGAAATTTTGAACACTTTTTCATGTGCTTATTGATAGTTTTTATTTCTTTAACTGAAAATTGCCTATTCATGTCCCTTGCACATTAATCAATTGGGAAATGACTTGATTTTTTGCACAATTGGTTAAGCTCCTTATATATCTGAGTAACGGACCTTTGTCAGAGGTTTTTGTTATAAAGATTTTTTTCCCAATTTGTTGCTTCCCTTCTAATTTTGGTTGTATTGGTTTTGTTTGTACAAAAACTTTTAATTTAATGTAATCAAAATTATTCATTTTACATTTTGTAATATCTCTATCTCTTGCTTGGTCTTAAAATCTTCCTTTCCCATAGATCTGACAGGTAAATGATTCTATGTTCACCTAATTTATTTATAGTTTCCTTCTTTATAATTAAGTCATTCACCTATTCTAAATTTATCTTGGTGTAGGGTATGAGATGTTGATCTAAACCTAAACTCTCCCATACTGTTTTCCAATTTTCTCAGCAGTTTTTGTCAAATAGTGGGTTTTTGTCCCAAAAGCTGGGATCTTTGGGTTTATCATACACTATCTTGATGAGGTCATTTACCACAAGTCTATTCCATTGATCCTCCCTTCTGTCTCTTAGCCAGTACCATATTATTTTGATGACCACTGCTTTATTGTACAATTTAAGATCTGGTACTGCTAGGCCCCCATCCTTCACATTTTTTTATTAGTTCCCTTGATATTCTTGATCTTTTGTTCTTCCAAATGAACTTTGATATAATTTTTTCTAATTCAGTAAAAAAAGTTTCTTGGTAGTTTGATAGTTATGGCACTGAATAAGTAAATTAATTTGGGTAGGATTGTCATTTTTATTATGTTAGCTCATCCTACCCAGGAGCAATTAATGTTTTTCTCAATTGTTTAAATCTAGTTTTAATTGTGTGGAAAGTATTTTGTAGTTGTGTTCATATGGTTCTGATGTTTGTCTTCGCAAATAGATTCCTAAATATTTTATATTATCTAGGGTGATTTTATTTATTTTTATTTATTTTTAAACCCTTAACTTCTGTGTATTGGCTCCTAGGTGGAAGAGTGGTAAGGGTGGGCAATGGAGTCAAGTGACTTGCCCAGGTTCACACAGCTGGGAAGTGTCTGAGGTCTAGGGTAATTTTAAATGGAATTTCTCTCTCTAACTCTTTCTGCTGACTTGTGTTGGAAATATATAGAAATTCTGATAACTTGTATGGGTTTATTTTGTATCCTGCAACTTTGCTAAAGTTGTTGATTATTTTTAATAATATTTTAGTTGATTCTTTAGAATTCTTTAAGTAGATCATCATATCATCTGCAAAAGTGATAGTTTAGTCTCCTCATTGCCTATTTAAATACCTTCAATTTCTTTTTCTTCTGTGATTGCTACTGCTAGTGTTTCTAGTACAATGTTAAATAATAGAGGTGATAATGGGAATCCTTGTTTCATTCCTAATTTTATTGGGAAGGCTTCTAATTTATCCCTATTCCAGATGATGCTTGCTGATTGTTTTAAATACATACTGTTTATTATTTTTAGGAAAGGCCCTTCTATTCCTATATTTTCTAGTGTTTGCAATAAGAATGAATGTTGTATTTTGTCAAAGGCTTTTTCTGCATCTATTAAGATAATCATGTGATTTCTGTTGGTTTGGTATAGTATATCATTGTAATGGAATACTATTGTGACATAAGGAATGATGAGAAGGACAATTGCAAAACAACCCAGAAAGACTTATATGAAGTGATACAAAGTGAATAGAACCAAGAGAACATTGCCTGTGGTAACAGCAATAAGGTGTGATGATCAACTGTAAATGACTTAACTGTTATCATCAATACAATGATCCAAGACAACTTCAAGGGACTCATGACAAAAAAAAGGCTATTCACTCCCATGCAAGAAATTGATGGAGTCCAACTGCAGATTGAAGCAGACCATTTTTCACTTTATTTCCTTCATGAATTTTTTCTCTGGTAGAAGCAACATGTTTCTTCTTTTATAACATGAGAAACATGAAAATATACATTGCATGATAACACATGCCCAACCTATATCAACCTGCTGTCTTGAAGAGGGGGAAGAGGTGGGAAGAAGGGAGAGAGCCTGGATCACAAAATATCAGAAAGTGATTATTAAACTGTATTAACATGTAATATGGAAAAAACATAAAATAAAAAAATCTAGGGGCAGCTGGGTAGCTCAGTGGAGTGAGAGTCAGGCCTAGAGACAGGAGGTTCTAGGTTCAAACCCGGCCTCAGCCACTTCCCAGCTGTGTGACCCTGGGCAAGTCACTTGACCCCCATTGCCCACCCTTACCAATCTTCCACCTATGAGACAATACACCGAAGTACAAGGGTTTAAAAAAAAAAATAAAAAAATAAAAAAATCTAGGTAAGAAGACCTGAAGATGTTATTAAGATCTGGATGTTACAGTGAAAGTGGCATGGGGATCAGATATTTTAAGAGTGGCAAATGGACTTGGCAGCTGTTTGGATATGGGTGTGTGTATATCAGGTGAAGTGGGAAGAGGAAAATGAACAAAGAGTCAAAGATCACTCATTAGATTTCTGAATTGGGGACACAGATGATAAGCCATTTACTGATATAGTAACAGGCACATGTGGGGGTGTTGTGGAGTGAAAGAAAAAAAAGCAGGCAGTTTTGTTAATGTTCATTTGAAAGGTTGGGAAACATTTGGAAATGTGCTACAATCAATTTTATTCATCTCAAATAGGCAATATGGGACTAAAGCTCTAGATTGTGAATTCAGTTGATGACGTCCTGAATAGAATTTCAGAATCAGAAGGGACTTTATGAATTTCCTAGTATGAGGATTTATAAACTTTTTGTTATTGAACTTTTTTTTTTAAAAAAAGGTCTATTTAACCCTTCATAGTATAAAAATTCTCAGTGCATATAATAAAATACATATAACTATTATAGAGTTGTCAAAATATTAACACCTTAAAAATCATAGATCCCAGACATGATTTAACTCTCTTATTTTACAGAAGAGGAAACTGAACCTATGAGGGTTTTTGGCTTAACTAGGTTGACACGAGTAGTGACTAGCAGATTGGGAACTCGTCAATTCCAGATGCAATGATTTGTTCTTTCTAAGTTGCTGGACCCAGAGTAGGGGTACGACAAATATTTGTTAAATTAAAATGAATGTGAAAATTGATATTATCTCTTGGATTCATCTTATCTGGTTTCCTCCCAAGTCCTGCTGAGGGATGGGGTGAGATGGGTGGGAGTTCCAAAGCAAGAAATATCAGTCTTAATATTGGCAGCAGGTGGTCCTATCTCTTGATCCCATCTTAATTCACTTGATCCTAGAAAGCTCAGACTAGGAATGGTCATGGGGACTGGCCAAGAAAACCTAGACATCTGTATTCCTAGAGGAGGACTGGGCTAGTGCCTAGACTTCTAGGTCCCTCAAAGTACTAGCAAGCTTGGGTATTGAAATCTGGAGGCCTTGATGCTAAGGGATTTCTGTAGGGATAAGAAACCTGGGTCCCTAAGGGAGTGAGGTCTATGAAAGTGGATGCCTTAGTCCCTGAGAGAGTGGTAGTTGGGAGCTCTACAGTCTGGGCCCTGAGAATGGGGTATAAGCCCTGCATCTCTCCTGGGACTTAGGTAAACCTTCTTGGAGTGTAGGATGAAAGAGCTGTGAGAAAAACCCAAGGCTTACCTGGCTGCTTGCTGTTGGAGCAGTAGAATCTTGAGAGGGAAGAGTAGTCTATCCTCTAGGTTCCTGATCCCGTATACAAATCCCAGATGCCTTACCCAGGCTGCTCAGAGTCTCCATCCCTGCATCTGCCTAACTCCTCCCCTCCACATACACACTCATTTATCCTGGCAAAGATTGGCTTGATGGCTGAGTCTTGAGGAGGGAATAAGAGAACCCATCCTTTATTTACTTACTTGATTTGTCTGATTTATCTCCTTGATAACTGTCTTTCAGGAAATGCCACCTCTACACTACCTGAGACTATAGTTCCAGGGGATCTTTGGAATCCTAGCCTCTAGTGTTTTAGGGCCATAGACATGGGTTCTAGCTCCCACACTCCCTCAGAGAATATTATGGGTTCCTGAGGGGACTTAGGAATGATTGGGGTGGAGTGGATTCTGGTGCACCAGACATCTTGGCCCCACTGAGTCAAGCCTATGGTGATAGAGAGGATAGAATGTGGATGATGGGGCAATCTGTTAGAGAATGGGATGGAATGGGATAGTAACAAATAAAAGGAGGTCTGGAGGCTCAGCATTAGATTCATTAGCATTTATTAATAAAAAGAGAGGGAAAAGTAATAGAGAAAAGAGATATTTCAGCCTAACTAGAACTGTTACTCCATTTTGCTGGCTGCAACTGCAGCTGCCCTTGTCAAAGATTCCTCAACAGATAAGAAATGGCACAGAGGAAAACCTCCAACCCTGTGGCAGGGGCAGGTATGGAAGCTAAGCAAGTGACTCTAGGCTTTCTGCCTAGGTTTAAGAACCCTGTGGCCAGCCACTGGCTTTTAAATGTCATGTTGTCTGCCCTTCCAAGGTGACATTCCTATGGCTCTCCCATGTTGACATTGGGAGATACAAACATATGACATGATACCTTGTCAACATATTGAAAAATATTGTAAAAATCAGAGACCCCAGGTTAAGAACCCCAGTTCTGATTCAACTCCTTTATTTTAGAGGAATGGAAATTGAACCCATGAAAGTTCTTGGCTTACCTAAATTTATGCAGTTCATGAATAGCCGACTGGGAATTCAAGCAAACACCAAATCCTGTGATCTTTCCTCTTTAAGATGCTGGACACAGAGTAGGGGCATGAAAAATATTTGTTGAATTTAACTGACTATTGAGAGGGTCCCTTAAAATCATTTCATCTGTGTGACTCCCTGGTGCTGAGGGGTGGAATGAAGGTATGAGTCCCTGAACAGGAAATAACAGTTCCAATATTGGTACCACTTGGTCCTATCTCTTGGCTCTACTTTAATTCACTTGACCCTCTAACCCGCAATCTAGGATTTCTCTTGGAGTTAGCCAAGGAAGCCCAAATACCTGTGTTTCTGGAGGAAGCATGGATATGCCATTCCATGATTATATTCCAGTGGCTCTGCCACAATGACCCTAGGGTCACCCATTGGCTCTACCACATTGTCACTCATGCTGATGCTAATGCTGATGCCAGGAGACACCAGTGTATGACATGATATTCTGTGACCCCTGTGCCCCATTGTTGGGTGCTTTGGGATGGAGGTTTTTTACTTCATATAGGATCATTTGTGCAGGTAGAGGAGTTTGCCTTGACAAGAAGTAGGGTCACCTCTTAGTATAAGACAGGAGTGAAGGAAATAATGGTAGAAGACATCTAAGTGATATGAATTGAAGAAGAGGGGAAAAGAGGGACATCAAGGCTAATAGCCTCAATTTTATCTGTAAAATATGAGGAAAGATTCTTGACTGAGATGGAAGGGAGAAGAAGAGTCATGGGAGGATAGAAGAACAATGAAAAGGTTGGAGGAGATATTATGAAATCTGGAATGGTAAATTGATATGAGAAGTGTAAAGGATTGCTTAGCAGCATTTAGGACCCAGTCGAGGTTGTATAACATAAATTTATAGTCGACTTAGTCAGGATAATTTTATGATTTTCTCCATCTTTATTCAGCAACCAGTATATAGAAGCAAAGGCAACAGATGGCAGGAGTGATCCAAGGCCAAGCCTTGGTAGGGCAGAATATAAGATATGATAATAGGGCGAGGGACTCAAGAGAAAAGGACAGTGTAGAATTCACTTAATGGGAAAAGAGAAGAGAAAACCCTAGGAGAAAACTAAGAGGTAATGGAATTTGAAGTGTGAATGTGAAATTCCCTACTCCCCATTCTATAATAATTCTGAAATATTTATATCTATTCTGTTCTGGTATTGGTCACTCCATAATATGAACATTTGACCTTATTTACTTCTGGCTGACTAAGCTGTACATTCTTCTCTGTAATGGATCTGTGGTTTTGTGATACAATGAGTTAAAATACATACCCTGCATTTGCAGGACTAAAGCCCAGTGGCACACTCTTAGTCAGAGTCCAGTAAAGGATCTGACTTCTATATGTTGGTTAAAGGAACTTATTCTTATGATGTAATTGGTATAAGAGTCCCTGAAGGTGTCTGAGACTCTTTAGGTCACCACCACATGCAGGATATACATGCTGATTGTGATAGTCAAAGGGCTTACTTACACCAATGGCATTAAGGACTTACTTGTGTCAATGGTATGGGCCAAGTGATACCGGTAGGCATGAGCCAAGTGAGTGATGATGGTCAAGTTAGTTATATCAATTCCCATTGTGCTTCTAAGTCTACTTCTGCAAATTGTGCTATTCAAGAAGGTTGCTCTCAAGATTCGAGGTCTTTTGTTGCTATTTGGAGTCCAGCTTTATTGTGAGACTAGCCCTCTCTCAATAAACCTATTTCTTTTTGCCTTAGTGACTTTGTCTTACTTTTTAGTCTCTTTGCTAATAAATTTTCTCTGCAGAGGTCATGTGTGTGGATGAAGAGTAAGATTTGGTATGGGAAAGCAGAAGGAGAAGTAGAATGCCAATGGATTGAAATGTAAAGGTTAAATTTAGTGATTGGACTTAAATTATATGAAATAATTTAACGTTATTATATCTCAAGTCAGAAGTTTATTTACAAAATAGAGGGGAAACAATAAAGTAGAGAAATGTGAGACAGGTTAGAGAAAATACCTACACTAGTCCTCAGCCAGGAGGGTTGGTAGTGAGTAATTAGGAGGCCTCCTCCAAAATGGAAGCTAGTCTCCTAGGAAAGTAGGAAAATAGTCAGCCCTTTTCACTCACCCAAAGAAAGTAGTACAGGAGTCAGAATCTAAGTTGAAGCCAAGATCCAAGCTGCAGTTTACAGTGAAGTTCCCTCGAAGACTATCTCCAGGAGACACTCTCCATAAGATTCAACTTCACCAGACTGCCTTCAACCAAAGGATTTCATGGCTTTTATGGGGGTTTTCTGTCCCTGCCTCTTTTCATAGGGGCCAATCACAGTTTCCAAATTGTCCAACACTGCCCAGGAACAGTGTCTGTGGGACTGACTTCTCACCTCTAAAGGTGTTAACTCTCCTCCTGGGATTCACATGTTTCTGAGTATGTGAACTTTCAAAAGAATTCTGGCTGTTTGAGTCATAAAAAAGAATGGAGCTCTCCAAGTATCTTACTGGCTTCTCACCTAGCACTAAGTAGGGTGTGAATTTTCTAAGTGGGTTTCTAGCTCCTCCTAGTTCAAGCCTGTGTTGATTCAATCAAAAGGCAGACAAAGGAGGGTTACTCTTGTCCTCACAATCTAGTAAGGTACTAAGTAGGGGTACTTAAGGTATTGTTAACCAAAGTTTTAACTCCAACTAGACAAAGAGAATATGATTCCCTTTTCACAAGTGTAAACTCAGAATAGACAAAGAATTTCCTTTCACAATCACCCCTGTGATTTCTTGGGAGACTAGTCTCCCCAATAAATCATTTTACATAACTATCTTGTATCTCTAAAGATCTTCTAGCTAAAGGTTCATATAATATTCAATAGTTAGAGATAGTAGGGAAATAAGAGAGAAAGAGAGAGAGAGAGAGAGAGAGAGAGAGAGAGAGAGAGAGAGAGAGAGAGAGAGCAAACCAATGTTTGCTAAATGTATTGACAATAAGCCATTTAGGGGGGCAATCCCCTATGGCATACAAATTTACATTAAAAATACTTGTTTTCAGCTCCCCAAAGTTCAATCAGTTATATTCCAAAGTTCATGCTGCATCTTCTGTTGGAGGTTTTCTTTGGGCATCTTCATGGTGCCTTCTTCAAACAATTCATCTTTTAGATTCAAAGAGTTATTGAGCTCTCTTTCCTGAAATGTTTCTTTCTCAAAAAAGATTTTTTAGTTTTATGGCAATTATACAATCCCTATAGTAATTATACAATCCCCATGAGATCCCCCTGAGGAGGGTGTTGACCAACATCCGGATCAATTTGGGATACATGGTTGAGTTATGGGGTATAATCAATCAGTTTCAACAGAAGCTGCTCTCTTTACATGTGAGCAATGAATCCAAGAGTCCTTTTCTCCAATTTTTATAGCTGTTGGAGTGGTTAACAGTATTTTAAATGGACCTTCCCAGGAAGGCTGAGTTGCTCCAGTATGCTGGAAGTTCTTTATGTATACCTTGTCTCCTGGGTTTAGGTCATGAAGTGAAAAATCTATAGGTCCTGCTTGCACTGCAGCTCCAGATTCATGGAATTCACACAATTTGTTTTGCAATTCTTGTATATATGTAGCAATAGAAGTATCTCTCCCTAATAGTGATATATATGCTAGAGGAAAAGGTTTAGCTTGTATAGGAGGGTGTCCAAAAAACATCTCAAATGGTGAGATGTGTAGATTTCCTCTAGGCCTGCTTTCAGACATAAAATAAAACTGGGGGAGAGCTGCAGGCCATTCTGGATGTGTTTCAGTGCATAGTTTGCCAATCATAGTTTTGAGGTGTCTATTCAGTCTTTCAACTTGACCTGAGCTCTGGGGATGATTTGGTACATGGAATTTGGGAGTTATCCCCAAACAGGAATAAACCTGAGATAAAACTGAATCAGTAAAATAGTGTCCCCTATCCAATTCAATGCATTCAGGCAGGCCAAATCAAGGAATAATCTCTTTTAAGAGCAGCTTGGCCACAAAAGCCACTGTGGCTCAGGCAGTAGGAAATGATTCAGGCCATTTGGTCAGCTGATCTACTATAATTAGACAAAATTTATAATGTCCAGCTTTTGGCATTGTAATAAAATCTATTTGCACATGTTTAAAAGGTGTGTAAGCCAAAGGGCCCACCAAATGCTTTGCCATGAAAGGCATGTTGGTTATATGACTGGCAGGTGGGGTAGGCTGTACACACTTTAGAGGCTATAGTGGTTATATCAGGGCTATCTATACTCTTTTAACAGAGTCTACAATGCCTTAGGTGCCAAAGTGACCACTTTTATGCATAGATTGGCATATTTGGTGATAAAAACTTCTAGGGAGCAGGGGGTTTCCTTCAGATGATGCCCATACTCCATTAATCTATTTAGCTTTAAATTTTAGCTTCCATTTTTCCGCTTCCTTTTCATTATAGGAAAGTGATAAATCTGATTCAGTATTTGTTGTTAAACTTAAAATTAATTCTGGTCTTTCTACAGCTGCTGGCTTTGCAGCAGTATCTACTCAGTCATTTCTCCTAGAGACAGGGTCAGTTCCACCTGTATGGCAGAAGCAATGAACTACAGCTAGGGCTTTGGGTAGCTGGAGAGCAGAAAGAACTTCATCAATAATTTCTGCATTTGCTAAAGTTTTTCCAGCTGAGGTTAAAAAACCTCTCTAAAACCATAACATCTAATGCATGACAAATTCCAAATGCATATCTAGAGTCTGTGTAAATTGTTGTCCATTTGTCTCTGGCAAATTATACAGGCATGTTTTAAAGCTATAAATTCTGCACCTTGAGCACTTATATTTGAGGGTAATGAAGCTGACCATATAGTAGTAAATTCTGTGATTATTATAGCTCCAGTGTAACATATACCATCCCTCATGAAAGAAGAACCATCAGTGAATAAGACTAGATCTGGGTTGTCTAAAGGAGTGTCCAGGAGATTATCTCAAGGCTTTTAAGCCATGGACACTAAAGATTCACAGCTATGTAATGGTTTTCCTGAAACTGGCAAATCAGGAAGCAAGGTGGCAAGATTAAGAGTTGTACAACATTTTAAAGTGATATTTTCATTACTCAATAAAGTTATTCCATATCTTGTGAGTCTTTGATCTGAGAATGTCTGTGTTCTATGTCTGAGCAACAATGCTTCTACTTCATGAGGGCACATAATTGTTAATGGGCATTGCAACACCAAGTCAGCCTCCTTAGTTGCCAATAAAGCTATGGGAGCTATGCCTCTAAGGCATGGCGGTGCACCTGAAGCTACTGGTTCTAATTGGGCCAAATAATAAGCAACTGGATGCTGAACCAGTCACAAAGTTTGGGTTAAAACACCTGAAGCCACCCCATTTTGTTCATGTACATTTAAAGTGAATGGTTTATTATAATCTGGGATACCTAGAGCAAGGGCAGACAAGATAGTTCGTTTTAAATCTGACAGAGCTGACAGGTGTTCTGGTTTAATCTAAGTGGTTCGGTGACTGACTCTTTTGTTAGTGCTATAAGGGGTTTAGTGATTTCCCCATAGCAAGGGATCCATTGTCTACAAAAACCTATTGCTCCTAAGATTGCTCTTAACTGTTTCTTAGTAGTGGGAGTGCTTAATTTTTGAATATCTTCAATGCACTTAGGAGAAATAGAATAGGAACCAGCAGTTAAAATAAACCCTAAATATTCCACTTTGGGGAGACACCGTGACTGAACCTTTGCCTTTTAGACCTTGTGGCCTCTCTTATGTAATTCTAATAGAAGATGTTTGCTATCTACATGTGTAGGATATACCAAAGATATTAGTATAATTTTAAGCTTTAATAGTTTTGTGGGAAATATATGTAAAGGTAATGGGGTCACCAGGGATATTATAAATAAACTGTGGTTTGTGGGAACACACACACTGGGATTTATGAGAGACTGGACCAGGATGGAAAGACCAGAGTTTAACGGATTCCCACAGGAATGACAGTTGATCTTAACTGTCACTCAGCTTCCCCTAGGCCAGAGTCTAGAAACAGGCTGACAAGGTAAAAGGGACTTAACAGCTTTAATTATGTTTGACTAAAAGGTGGGAAAGGGTTTTCTATACTTAAAATCTAAAGGATAAAACCACAGGGCAATGGGAGGACTTATTCTACTCTTATCTAAGTGATCTAAACTAACAGGGCCCAAGGAGCTGTAAATGGAGTCTCTGGGTGACTGTCTCAGACCTGGAACCTGCCAGGCTTGAGTACAGCTAGGGGCTTTGTGGCTTTGGGATTCTCACTGCAATCCACTGATGATCTCTGGATGCCAGGAGTCAAGGTTGTCTCAGGAACCAAGTAGAGAAGGTTTTGCTTGAAGCACTGTCCACCAGATCTCAAACTTCACCTCTTCCCTGGCACAGGACTCTTGATCTTCTCTCCTATTGCTAGATGCCACCACTCAGGATCCCAGGGGAAAAACAGGAAGCAGGGTGTCCTTTGCTCTGAGGTCTCCCAGGCTGGCAACAGTTTTTGCCCACCACTAATGGAGTCCTCACACAGGGCACAGACACACTTCTTCCTCCCTCATTCCATCCTGGAATTCCCAGCTCCAGCTCCTTCCTGCTATGTACAACTTAATTTCTAATCACTAGCTAATCTTATCTTCCTCACAACAGCTTGAATCGAAGTTATTAGCTTAAATAGATTTAGGTCAATGTCATTGCTATTGTTGTAATTACTGGTATTCTGTTTGTGTTGGAGTAACAAGATGTTTCAAACATTTAAGGTTTAATAGCTTAAAACTGAAATAAGAGTTTTGGGATACTTTGCATATGTGTTTGTCTATATCAGTGATTCCCAAAGTAGGCACCACTGCCCCCTGGTGGGTGCTGCAGAGATCCAGGAGGGTGTTGATGGCCACAGGTGCATTTGGGGGCGGGGAATAACTGTAAGGGGGCGGTGATAGTATATGACAGGGGGACACTACATAATATTTTTTCTGGAAAGGGGGCAGTAGGCCAAAAAAGTTTGGGGACCACTGATCTATATCAATATCTAAATATCAGCACACATACAGATACATATGTGCATATTTAATTACTTGCCACCTCTGAATAGGGGAAAAGAAGGGAAGGAAGGAGACAATTTGTATCTTACAATTCCAGAAAACACATGTGGAAAATTGTTATTGTGTGTATTGTGTGTAATTGGGAAAATAAAATATCTTAAAGCCCTCTACTACACTATTTTGTATTAGTCCTCTGCTCATATTCTCTATTTTATTCAAACTGGCTTGCTAGTTGTCCCTTGCATTTAATCAATTAACAAACATTTATTAAGTGTCAACTATGTGCCAGACACCATACTAAACACTGGAGACACAAAAAGGGGCAAAAGATAGTCTTTACCTTCAAGGAGCTCATAATCTAATGGGGCAAACAACACACAAACTTTATACAAAACAGACAGGAAGAAATCACACCATAACTTCTTTAGCCATTCCCCAAATTATAGGTACCCTTTCAGCTTCCTATTTTTTGCAATCTCAAAAAAGATGTATAAATATTTTTGTACATCATTAGAATTTATTTTGCTTAGGAATTTATTTAATCCACTCTCCAATTCCCTTTTCTATCTCCCTTCTCCTCTCTCTCCTTTCTTTTCTCTTTCTCTGTTGAATGAAATGTATTTCTATTCTTAACTTTGTGTATTTATTCCTTCTTTGACCAGTACAAATGAGAGTGAGATTTACATGTCAGCTGTTTGTTCTCAAACCCTATTTACTTGTATAGATGTTGATCTGCACTATAGATATCTGTTTATGTAGGATCATTTCCCCTAACTTTCCTTTCCTTTCACTACTTAGTGTATTCCTCTTTCTTATCCTTTCCGTGTGTGTGTGTGTGCGTGTGTGTGTGCGTGTGTGTGTATAATCTGTCCATATTTGAATATGAGCAGTTTATCCTTGCTTAGGCCTTTATAATTGCTAAGTGTTGTTTTTAAAAATGATAAAGGCTGATATTATGAGGAAAACTAATATTTTATTTAGGCCCATGTTGATAGAATAAAATCGGACCATGCTCCTCGCTATTTCAAAAATCCCACCTCTGCCATTACATTCCGTACCTTCCCTACTCCTTTCTACGTTCCCCAGAGAGCGTGCTCAGGTAGCAAAGAGGAAGTCAAACCGGACTTCCCAATATTTAAAGCCAGGCTTTACCTTGAAGACATCATCCAAAACAGGAAACCCTTTGGACCATGGAAAATGTAGTTTCAAAGTCCCCCACATGTCCACAGGAAGTTTGTCATATATCTACATATGTTGAGGCTTAATACCTCTAAATGGAACCCCAGAAATTCTAAATAACACATAAGTTCATTTACTTCTCATGTTTTCTAACTCCTGTGTTTAAACTTCAAAGTTTCTATATAGCTCCAGTCTTTTCAACAGGAATGCATGGAAGTCCTTTATTTCATTAAATATCTCCTGCCCCTCACCCATAGAAATGTAAGATTAAAAAATTAATATACAATACTCCAAGTATTATATTTTATAAGATTTATTAAAAACTTGAAGTACAGGAAAGTAAAAGCCTGAGCAAAGAGGAACTGCACCGACTGTGAAAAGCAGGAGGAAAAAGAGAGTTTCCCAGCCATCCACTCAGGGAGAAGAGAGAAAGGGCGGAGTTACATACAACTTTATTGATACAACCTAAGGACACAACATGGAGACAAAAAAAGGGAAAGGGATTCTGGGAAATGAAGTCCAAGGGTACAGAATTTGATCTATACAGTATCATACTTAATTTTGTTGGATAAGCTATTTTTAATTTTATTTAATTTCCCCTTAATTATATGGAAAAACAATTTCTAACTTAAAAAATAATTTTTGAGCCCCCTATTCTCTCCTTTCTTCCCTCTGTAATAATTAAATATTAGATATTATATAGATATATATTTTAAGGTGTGGTTGCCGGGAATCAATAATTCAGATTGATTCCATAATTAAAATGGACCCAAGTCAGGATGGGTTTTATGATAGTTTATTTACAATTAGGAAAGGTAGAAGGCAAGGGAAATAGAGAGAGGGAGAAGTTAGTCCGGGCCTGCAGAGGCCCGGATGGAGAGAGGATTAAAAGGCTAATTAAACTAGGCCACGCTCCACTAGGCCTTAGCAATCAGAGAGGCAAGAGGCCTACTTAAGATAGAGAGTCTAGAAACGCCAAGGTAGGCCAAGAAAGTCAGCCTAACTTACCTACGTGACAATTCAGAGAAGAAGCTGCCTGAGGTCTCAGCTGAGATCCTTCAGCACCAAGTTCAAAGCGGGAACTCCCTCAACAGGAAGTTACCTACATACTTGAAGAGATCGTGTCTTTCATCACTTCCTGTGGGTCCACCTCTAATTCAAGTGGACAAATGGCAGCCTCTACACTGATTTGGACTGCCCAAAGGGCAGTCCCTTGTTCTGGATTTGTTACTTATTGTCACGTGTGGGTAACTCATCTCCCCTCCCCACTAAGGGAGGTGGGGATGACATTATCTCTGGTGGCTAGAGTTTTAACTATGAATGGGCTTGAGTTAATTCTATTTACATACCTCCTGCCCCTACTTGCTGAGATAGTAAGTAATCTGATATAGATTTTACATATGCAATCATGTAAAACATTTTTCCATAGTAGTCATTTTGTGGAAGCCAACTTGAACACAAAAAATTAAGAAAGTAAAATACTTAGTGTGCTTTGATCTATATACAGACTCTATGAGTTCTTTTTTAAGGAGTCAGATGGCATTTTCCATCATAAACCCTTGGGGATTCTGTTGGATTGTATTGCTGAGAATAGCTGCCATTCACAGTTGTTTATCTTACAATATTGCTGTTACTATGTTCCATGTTCTCCTATTTCTGCTCACTTTACTCTATCAGTTAGATTAAGTCCAGGTTTTTCTGAAATCATCCTTCTCATAATTTATTTAAAAAAATTTTTTTTCTCATCATTTCTTATAACACAATAATATAGCATTAAAACCATAAATCTCAGCCATTTTCCAATTGATGAGCATCTCCTCACTTTCCAATTCTTTACCTTTACAAAAAGAGGTGCTATAAGTATTTTTATACATTTAGATCCTTTTTCTTTTTGCTTTTTCTCTCTTTGGGATACAGATCTATTAATGGCATTATGAAGTCAAAGTGTCTCCATTATGAATTGATCTAACCATACTGGAAGGCAATTTGGAATTATGCCCAAAAGGCTTTAAAAGATTGCGTGCCCTTTGATCCAGCAATACCACTATGTGAGTTTGTACCTCAAAGAGAGAAAAAAGTTTATACAAAAGTATTTATAACTGTACTTTTTGTGGTGGCAAAAAATTGGAAAATGAGGATGTGTCTTTCAATTGGGGGAATGGTTAAACAAATTGTGGTATATGATGATGATGATGGAATACTATTGTGCTATAAGGAATAATGAACTGCTTGATTTCTATATAGGAACTAGAAAGACCTCCATGAACTGATATGGAGTGAAATGAGCAGAACCAGGAGAACATTGTACATAGAAAGTGAAACATTGTGGAATGATCAAGTGTGATAGACTTTGCTACTAATTGCAATGCAATGATCAAGAATAATCCCATGGAATTTATGAGAAAGAATGCTATCCACATCTAGAGAAAGAACTATGGGAGTAGAACACAGAAGAAAAATATGATTTATTACCAGGTTATATAGGTATATATGATTTGGGGATGTGGTTTTTAAAATATTACTCTATTACAAATATGAATAATATAGAAATATGTTTTGAGCAATAAGACATGTATAAAACAGTGGAATTGCTTGTGAGCTCCTGGAGGGGGGAGGGAAGAGGGGAGGGAGAGAACATGAATTATATAACCATGGAAAAATATTCAGAAAAAAATAAAAACAAAAACAAAAACAGAACAAAACCAAAAACAAAACAAATGGCTCTCCCAAATGATTGAATCAATTGACAACCACTCCTGCAGTGCATTAATATTTCAGTTTTCCCACATCCCCTCTAATTTTTGTCATTTTCCTTTTCTGTCATAATAGTAAATCTGAAAGGCCAGAGTTTTTTAAATTTGCATTTCTCTAATTAATAGTGATTTGGAGTATTCTTTACATAACTATAGATAATGAATTACTTCATTTGAAAACTGACTGTTTTTATCCTTTGACCATTTATCAATTAGGGAATGATTTGTATTCTTATATGTCATTTTTCTACATGTTTGAGAAATGTGGCTTTTATTAGAGAAACTTGAAATTTTTTTCACCATTATTATCGTGTATTACATTTCATCCTATTCCCCCCATGTTTATTCTCTCTTTCCTTTCACACTTTCCATCCACAAAAATGTTTTTCTTCTGACCACCACCTCTCCCAATTTGCCCTTCCACTTATCATCACCCCCACTCCTCTTATTCACCTCTCTTCCTACTTTCCTGAATGGCAAAATAGCTCTCTACACTCAACTGAGTTTATATGTTCTTCCTTCTTTGAGTCAATTCTGATGAAAGTAAAGTTCAAGCACTCTGCTCCCTGCTTCCCTTATGTCTCCCTTCACTATAAAAGTTCTTTCATGCCTCTTTTATGTGAGATAATTTACTCAATTCTACCTCTCCCTTAACCCTTCTCTCAGTTTATTTCTCTTTCTCATTCTTTAATTTTATTTTTTTAGGTATGATCTCATCATTTTCAACTCACAATTTTTCCCTTTACCTATGTATACACCATAATAATGATAAAGTTCTTAGAAGTAACAGATATCATTTTCCCATACAGGGATGTAAACAGTTTAACCTTATTGAATCCCTTATGATTTTTTCCTGTTTACCTTTTCATGCTTCTGTTGCATTTTGTACTTGAAAGGCAAAATTTCTATTCAGCACTGTTTTTTTCATCAGGAGTGGTTGAAAATCCTCTCTTTCATTGAATTCCCATTTCCCCCTAAAGGATTATACTCAGTTTTTCTGGAAAGGTCATTCTCAGTTGTACTCCTATCTCCTTTACCTTCCAGAATATCATATTATAGGCTCTTTAATTGTTTAATGTAAAACCTACTCAATCTTGTGATATACTGTTGGGAGTTATTAAGAGAAATTAGAATCTCAAGTAGATATTTTTATCTGGATCCCATCAAAAGATCAATACAGACCGGCAGATCTGTGTATTGGCTTTTCTTCCTATCAGGTTCGAGAAACGGAGTGGGCTATCTAAGATAAAAATCTGAGATTCCTCTTTTGATTCCTTTCATAATTCTCACCTTCCTTTAAAATGCATTATAGTCTTATTGAAAAAGCTTTGGGCTCTCAGCAATCCAGCAGGAGCGGGGGGCTAACACTGTTCCCCTTTGACCAAGAATGCAGCTGCCTAGTACGGCCAAGGTCGAACCCTTGGCAGGGCATTTTGCCCAGAATTAAAGTAAAATAATGAGGCTCAAAAAATTGTTTAATACCATCAAGGCTGAGAACTTCAGGGGCTTTCCAGCCTAACAAGATGTCTCAGGCTCCACTTAAAGATTACACATATAGTTGATAGTTTAGCATAGGTTTTTTATCTACACCTGGAGGCTTCTAAGACTTTTGTTTTGACTATAGTAAAAATTCTGTTCTCTGTAACTGTGGGAAACTTTCTTGGGCTTTTGGGGGAAGGGGATCTTTAATTTCCTTTATAATAAATTGGTGACTCCAGAATCCCTTGGAGCATTATGAACTAACAAGCCGTGCTTCCAATCTGTTTCGTTCTTTACATCCAACGACCACCCTAGGCCACTCAGATAAGTCTCTGGTTATAGAGCAGGATCTCTATAATATACCGATGGAAGTGCCATGATATTTTAATTGTCTATTTTTGGATGCTTGCAATAGTTTCTCCTTGACCAAAAGTTCTGGAATTTGGCCATAATGTTCCTGGGAGGTATCCTTTTGGGATTTCATTCAGGAGGAGATTGGTGGTTTAAAAAAAATATTTTACCTTCTTGTTCTAGATAGGATAGTTTTCCTTGATAATTAGGATAGTTTTCCTAGATAATCTCTTGAAATATGATGTTAAGACTCCTTTTTAAAAAACTATAGCTTTGAAGTAGTCTAATAATTCTAAAATTATCTCTCCTGGACCTATTTTTCAGGTCAGTTGTTTTTTCCAATGAGATATTTCATATTTTCTTCTACTTTTTCATTCTTTTGACTTTGTTTTATTGTTTCTTGATGTCTCATGAAGACATTAGCTTCCACTTTTAATTCATAAGAAATTATTTTCTTCATTGAGTTTTTGCACCTCCTTTTCTATGTGTTCAGTTCTACTTTTTTAGACATTCTTTTCTTTGGTTAATTTTTGTGCATATTTTTCTATTTGGCTAATTTTGCTTTTTAAGTTATTTTCTTAAGTAGATTTTTGTGCCTTTTTTTAACCAATTAGCTTATTTTGTTTTCTAAGGTATTATTTTTTTCAATTTTTTTTCTGCCTCCTTTACCAAACTGTCTCATTTTTTGGGGGGATTTTCCCACATCATTCTCAATTCATTTCCCAATTTTCTTCTACCTCTCTTTCTTGACTTTTTAAATCCCCTTTTAGTTTCTCCAGGAATTCTTTTTGACCCCAAAACCAATTTACATTCTTCTTTGAGGCTTTGGATGCAGCAACATTGATTTTGTTGTCTCTATCTGAGTTTGTGTTTTGATCTTCCCTGTCACCAGTATAACTTTCTATGTTGAGTTTCTTTTTTGTTTGTTTATTTTTATGACCTCTTTTTGACTTTTAACTTGAAAAAACTATTAAAATTGGACTCTGGTCCTGTGGTTGGACTCTGTTCCTGTGGTGAAGGGGTCACTGTCAAAAGCTTTTGTGTCTTTGTGCAGCTGCTTTTAGAACTAGCTCTTGGAATTTCCAGTTCTTTCAAGGTGGTATGATCTAAGGAGATGTCTGTTTAATGTTCTCCTGGCCTGTCTTATTTGATTTTTGAATTCCTTTTTTAGTTTTTCCTGTTTCCATGTTTGCTTTGAAGTTTTTCATGTGTTTTCTTGGATCACCACCCACATGTATATCCTTATCATCATGTTATAGGTAAATAATCATTGTTATATTGAAACCCAAAGTATTATTAATAAGCTGTTATATTGATCTTATGGTTGATATTAAATATAGGTATTGCTGTTTGGTTGGTAATGCCCAGCTATTATAAGTATAATAACATTGTCAATGGTTAAACTGATTCACAGGTGGTGGATAGAGGGTTGGATGCAGTTTAATACAACTCTAATTTATTTCTAGTTGAGGTAGGGAAAGCCAATAGAAGGATAGAAACTAGGAGTTAGGGATAAGGTAGGAAATCTATTTACCTAATACTAAGTTTGTCTAAATAAAAAACCTCTACCAGCTAGCTGCTTCCTTTGCAGATTCTTCTTTGTCTACTAAAGTAGATGCTATACTCACTGACTAAACTATTAAATTCTAACTTACTAACCTATGCTAAAATGATGAACTTTTAATATATAATAAATTCCTAAAGTAAGATATATAATCTTCAGAGAGAAGTTGAAGTAGTTTCTCTCTCTCTCTCTCTCTCTCTCTCTCTCTCTCTCTCTCTCTCTCTCTCTCTTTCTCTCTCCAAAGTCAGAGAAGAACCAGGCCTCTGACAGTTTAATCTCCCTTCATATCAGTCCAACTCTCACCTCAGTTGACAAAACTGTTCTCCAGAGGGGGAAAGCTCTCAGTCAACACTCTCTTTCTGATCTCAGAATTTGTATTTCAAACCTAAAAGTAATAGTTTCGAAGTCACTAAAGATCTTTTTTCCTCTCAGAGAATGACCCAGAAACCTGCTCCTAAAGAAGTCAGAGAGTCTTGACCCAGAACCCCTAAGCCAGCTCCCTTTTATTGTAGGTTTCTTAAAGTGACCTCAGCAAACTCTGTCTATCTCCTCTCTTAAAAGGGACAGTGTAAAAGTCAAAAACTCTTTCTCTGACCTAAACCCCTGCTCTTAATGAGAAAGGGTAAACTAAATAAAATCCTTATCACAACAACCCCTAACCTGAACTGTCACTGTCCTCTCAACTCAGCACCTAAAATGCATTGCTAAATCATGCTCCTCCTCCATTCAATGAATTCCAGTGGTTCTTTAATGCTTCCAGGATGAAATACAAACACATGTTGTTGAAGCACTTCATAGATTGATTCCAACCTAATTTTCCACCCTCATTATACATCACTCCCACTACATGCTCTCTGATCTGGCCAAACTGGCCTTCTTGCTGTTTCTCACTCAAGACATTTTATCTCTTTTCTCTGAGTATTGGCTTACCCAGGATGTTCTTGTAGCCTCCTTATTCCACTTTGAATCTCTTGCTTCCTCTGAAGTTCATATGGTATATCATCTTCCAAGATGCTAGGGATTCTCTTATCTTGTTACACTCTATTCATGGTTATATTTCTTTGTGTACATGTTGTCCCCCTGACAGAATATAAGCTCCTTGAGAGCAAAGTCAACAAACATTTTTTGAGCCTCAGCTGTATTCCAAGAACTGTGCTAAGATAATACTTGTTCTCTAGAAACTTACAGTCTAATGAGGAAGACAACATGTATGCTATGTACAAATAAGATGTATACAGGGTAAGTTGGAGATAATTTCATCACTGCCTTTGAATCTCCCAGTGTACAGTGCCTCTGACATAGTGAGTGCTGAATAAATACCTGTTGATGGATTGTTAATGGACCTGTTGATGAAAATTAAGTAGAAAAATTCTATTAACCCAATTCCTGATTGCCATCACTAGCATACTAGCACATATCATTCCAAGTGTTTGGAGTCTGCCAAAATTCTGATTTGTGATTCTGAGTTGATGTAGTGGCCCCATCTACCTTGAATCCCATGCCTGCCACCAGTTGCAGGTGATGCAGAAATAATTAGATCCCCCCACCCCAGTACAAACATGTTTTAAGGTTTACTGTATTTGCCAGCACTGGAGACCCACCAGCATGGGAGTCCCAATCCATGTGCAGAGACTCCCTGAAGTAACAAAAGGGCAAAGCTTATATATGCTTAAATCACAAAAGAAGGGGAAGGCTTCAGGAAAAGGAGACTGGGAAGGTATGTTGTAAGACTTGGTTGAGTAGATAAGATACTTTTATATGAATAACTAAGTGGATTTCTGAAATCAGGAAATATTTGAAGTCTTCCTGAAGTTATTATCATATAGGATGTTCTTGTGGAGGGGTTATTAGGATGGGGAACATGGCAAAAAAAGTCCTTCATTGATGACCTAATGCTTAACACAAGATGGGGGAAGTTGTGCTCTGTTCACCAAAACAGAGAAAGATATGCTCATTTTTTGATCCACAGAGTTTGCATTGGAAGAAGAAATATACAGTATAAATAACCAGGTGCTTTCAAGATGGATACAGTAAAGAAAGAAAATAAATATCAGAAGAAAAAGCACTAGAAGCTCAGGAAACTAGAAAAGGCTTTCTCAAGAACACCCATAGCTTATAGGTAGAAGAATGATTCATCAAAGAAGACTGAGAAAAGGGGATTCAAACAGATGGGAGAACAAAGAGAGAGCAATGTCACAAAAGCCTAGAGAGAAGATAAACAGTTTAGTCAATAGTATCAAAAGTTGTAAAGAGGTCAAAAAAGATGAGGACTAAGAAAAAAGTCATTAGATTTAACAGTTAAGGAATTATTGGTGACTTTAGAGAGAGCAGTTTCATTTGGGCAACATTGGCAGGAAGCCAGATTGCAAGAGATTGAGAAGTGAGTGGGAGGAGAGGCAAGGAATACAGACAATTCTTTCTAGGACATTGACTGTGAAAGAAGGAAGAGATACAAGAAAATTTCTTTAGGAGATGACATGGTATAAATTATTTGTTAAGCATTTTGAAAACCTCAGAAGTGTTGTATAAATGCTAGTTAGAATTATCATTATTGTGTAGATAGGTATTATTGAGGAGAGAGATAAAACATTTAGTAGGCACTTATGCTATTCTGGGTGTGAAAGGATTTTTAAAAATCTTAACTTAATCAAGTATTAGGAGTGCTCTACCCTTTTAACTTAATCAGTCAGGAACCCAGAGGATCCTTTTGATAAAAGTTCACACCCTCAGAGGATGGGAGGTAGATCCCATAGACATTGCCCTCTGGGAATTGCAGACAAATTAAGAAACTTTGATTGATTCTGGAGATGTGATGAGGAGAGCTGATGGATGGAGAAAACTGTGTATAAGTGGGAGCCTTTGGGACCCTTAGGCATCTTTTGGCAGCTCAGTCTTTGCAACTCAGTCTGGTGTGGCTCAGTTTAATTAGGCATTCAATTCTGCCTTGTGTTTGGCTTTGATGGCTTGAGGAGTTCAGCTTTGGTGACTCTCTTGGGTTGAAGAGACTCTGGCCTTAAAGGTCTTCTCCTGTCTTCAGTGGGATGCTCCCTTCAGTGAGACACTTGGATCCAGACTTAGGGAATTTAGGTAGGCATTATTTTCTACCTCCTTCCTACATTTTCCCCCTTTACTATCTCTTACCTTGCTGTACTAAAGCTACTAACAGCTTTCCGACAAGTTAATTTTTATAAATGGTGACCATTACAACTTTAAAAAATTTTATATTTGTCAAAACCCATTTTAATTATTACACAGGCATTGTGCCAAGCCCTTGAGATACAAATACAAGCTAGCATAGGATAGTGTCTAACCTTAATAAAACATTCTAATATTCTATATTTAATGGAAGAAGACAATGTGTTAAGGGATATTGGAAAGGGAAAAAAGGTGGTGACATGGTCTGGGAATGGTGTAGGAATGAGGTGAATTTTTAGGTCCTAACAAGATAAGCCAAAAACCTACCTAGAGCCCTGGCTCTAAGTATAGAGTTCCATTTTCTAGTGGGCAGGGGGTGTGATTGAAGGCTGGTGTGGAGGTAGTTTGATCTGAAACTGGCCAAGGATGATGTAGTTAGATCTATGATTTAGAAGATGCAGAGGACTCACTGGACCCTATAAAGATACATGAAAAATATATAAAGAAATGAAAACTAAATTTTGCACTCCTCTTGGATAAGAATTGAATTTGAGGATGTCACAGAGTAGGAGAGTAAGGGACGCAGAGAGGAAGGAAAGTGGAGATACATAGAATCTGTCTCAAAGGAAAAAAAAATCACTTAATGATGCTAAGAGGCAGGGTTTAGAATCCCTTTGAATACTCTCCATTTTGTCAATGTCTTTCATAAAATATGATTATTATGTGATCCCATAAATGGAAATAATCTTCCGCTTCACAAAGTCAGAAAAGATTGAAAACATTTGTTTTCATCTTTATACATTTGGTTTGAGATCCCCTAAGCTTTTTTGAATGCTATAGATGGGGGAGAGGGTTTCTAAATCATTTTGGCTTTACCCTTTACCCCACTCCCCAAGGGAGGAGAAGACTCTTAAAGATAAGTGTAGACCTCAGTAGTGAGAGTAGGCCCCCCAGTAAAATCCCAGCCATAACTTAGATACAGTCAAGCATGTAGCATAGGCATCACATGAGGCCCCCAAACCCCTCCTTTCCACCCTTCCCCACAGAAACTGAATGTTCTTCTAAAAAACCTCTGATGTATGCATTCCCTAAGAAACTGGTTTAGATTTGACATATTGATTTGTCAGCCTATAGAAAATTATGTCTAAGCTTCTGTGAGATAAACTAAGTCATTGTAGTAAGATCGTAAATCATTACTGACCATTGTCCATGTAAAAAACTTACCTAATTCCTTAGCCTACATCACTTTCTCTATAAAATACTAGCTGTGATCAATAAATCTCACCTCTGATTGCTACCAGCTTCAGTGGCCCTCCTAATGCATGTCATCCTTCTTACCACATCTCATTCTCCTCACCACTTCAGGACCTCCGAATGTTTGTCAGTATCACTTGACAGGTAAGTGAAGCCCACTCATTCTGACTTCCTTCTAACCCAAACTAAACCCAAACTCATCAGTAGAGAGTCCTCTCTTGAAGAAATGTTGAGCATTAGCTAGCTTTGGGCTTAGAGAGGTCTATCTCTCAAAAACCTTGAGGGTGGTCACAATGTCCCTGATTCATCCCCTAAACACTAGAGGATTTCATTAACAGCATTTCTTAAAATATCCAAAGGCCCATTGAAGCAGGTCAGCTTCACCCCTTTCCCAATAACCCCAATCCACATAGGATTTAAATTTACATATCCCACTAATGTATACCTACCCCTAGTGGGCTTTAAGGACATATTAGTTTAGAATAATCTCCTAGCCCACCCTAGATAATTCCAAAGCCTTCTTCTTCCAGAACTGCCACATTATGATTCTATATAGCCAAGTCCATTGTGTGAATCCACTTCTGAATTTTTTGTGGAGGGTGGAATGAGGTAGGCCAGTAAGTTGAGACTTCTCTCCTATGATGTGGGTAGATAGCCAGGAGAGGAGAGATGATTCCCAGCTTTCTCCTAAAACCCACCTTTATAGTATACTAATTTAGAGTATAGTCTGAGTCTGGTTTGAGGGCCTGAAAAAAGAAATATTCAGTGCTCGAGCAGGGGTGACAGGTCAGCTGGGAACCCTACCCATCCAGGGAGAAAGGTAGCCTCAGGTTTGAAATCATTGAGGTAGGGTGAGTCTGGAAGGGTGTAGTTGGCCAAATAGACTGTCATACCACCTGTGAGGTAGGCAGCCCAGAGGCCAAAGGTGCCAATGGTCATGATGGTGTGGTTGCACTGGATCAACAGAGCAAAATCCTTCCCTGGAGAGCTCTCCACTCCATCCCCTGCAAATACCACATCTCCCTTGGTGTTGTCAATGTTCTCCTGGCACCATGACATATCATTGCTGGTGACCACAAAGATGGTATCCTTGTAATGGGCTCTGAACCAATTCATAGCTTGATCTAAGTAGCCCTTGTCTGCTATCACACCCTTCCACTGGGGCATGATATAAACATAGTCACCTCGGCGGACATGGACTCCCACAAAGGTGGCTGGGCTTTTCTGTATTCCATGGAGGTAGGCCTGAGCTTCATTTCGGACATGGTCATGCAGGGTGAATTCACGACGGATCTCATCTATGATATGGTGGTGAAAAGTCCAGGAATTGGGATAACCTGTGATACAGACATAGGCACCTTGAATATGACGGTGTTCCTCTGTCATCCAGCCATGTACGTGGTAGTTTTGCCAAGGTATTTTTTGGGCCAAACTGTCTGGGAGAACAGGGAGGGTGATGCGGAACAAGGGAGAGAGAAAATCATGCATCCTTGGTGAGATATAGGCCTGATACCCATTGAGTTTTGCCAGAGCATAGAGGCCAGCATACTGACCTATCTGGTTTCCCAGACGGCCTTGAGAAAGCACTGTCCAGAAGCCATCATGGTGAAAGACTGTAGGGACTGGAGTCTCAAGGATTGGTGGCTCTTCACATACTATGGACAACTTTGAGAGTCGAAGTTCAAAGTGGAAGATTGTTGAGATCACAAAAATGAGGAGGAGGAAGCAGTAAACTGAGGTAGGGAAGTATGTCAGAAGACTTGACATCTCTAAAGGAAGGAAGAAAAATAGTAAAAAAGTTAGTATAGTCATTTGGAGATGGAAGGAATTGAATAGGTATTAGGTAGCTAAGTCATTAGGAGTGATAAAGGTAGGTATTTTTATACCAAATGTTTTGACAAAGGCCCCATTCCACAAATATATAGAGAACAGAGTCAAATGTATAAGAATTCAAAGCATTTCTCAGCTGGCAAATGTTCAAAGAATATGAACAGACATGTCTCAGATGGAGAAATTAAAACTATCTTTAATCATATTAAAATATGCTCCAAATCACTATTAATTGCAAAAATGCAAATAAAAAGAACTCTGAGGTACCACCTCACACCTATCAGACTTGTTGATATTACAAAAAAAGAAAAATGATAACTGTTAGAGGGGAGGTGGGATAATTGGAACACCAATACTGTTGGTAGAGCTGTGATCTTATGAAACCACTCAAGAGCAATCTGGAACCATGTCCAAAGGACCATAAAACTGTGCCTACTCTTTGACCCAGCAATAACACTACTAAGTCTGCATCTCAAAGAGATCAAAGATAGGGGGAAAGTACCTAGTTGTACAAAAAATATAAGAGCTCTTTTTGTGGTAGCAATGATTGGAAATCAAAGCGATGTCCATCAATTGGGGACTACCTGAAGAAGTTGTGGTATATAATTGTAATGGAATACTATTGTGCCTTAAGGAATGATGAACAGGACAATTGCAAAACAACCTGGAAAGACTTATATCAAGTATTACAAAGTGAAATGAATAGAACCAAGAGAACATTGCACATGGTAATAGCAATAAGGGGTGATGATACCTAAAAGGGAATTCTTTGTTGTCTTTGAGTTTACATTTGTGAAAGGGAATCCTTTATTCCATTGCTCTATTTTGAGTTAACACTTTAGTTAACTGCCAGGGGCCATCAAACCCCACCCTGAATGACAAGGTGTCAGCGGGGAGCCTAGAACGGCAGAGCAGATTCTAGGGAGGATGGTCACCCCCATTCAAGATTCCCCCATGTGACTCTTCTCTTACCAACACTCCTCATTATAGGAATTATTATGATCAATATCTCTACTCAGCCCCAGGAAAATATAGAGGAACATTATAGATTATTACTAGAACCATTACAGGTCCCCCAACAAACTCCTAGGAAAGCCCACCTTTAGATGTCTTGAAACAGAAATTCCCTTAAAAATCTCTCCACAACAAACCAGCATGTAACATGGTAAAAACATAAAATAAATAAATCACCCAAGTGAGAAGATATGAAGTCTAATTTTGATGTTATAGTAAAAGTGGAACAGGGATAAGATATTTTAGGAGTGGCAAATGGACTTGGCAACTGTTTGGATATGGATCTGTATATCGGGTATAGTGAAAAGAGGAAAGTAAACAAGGAGACAAAGATCACTCATTAGATTTCTGAGTTGGGGACACAGATGATAATTCATTGACTGATATAGTAACATGCAGGCATGGAGGTGTGGTGGAATGAAAGAAAGAAAGAATAGGAGACAGTTTTGTTAATGTTAATTTGAAAGGGTAGAAAACATTTGGAAATGTGCTAACAATCAATTTTGTTCATCTTAAATAGGCAATATGGGATTAAATCTCTAGATTGTGAGTTCAGTTGACGACCTCCTGAATAGGATTTCAGAACCAGAAGGGACTTTATGGATTTTCTAGTATGAGGGTTAATTTTTTTTTTTGTCATTGAGCCTTTTTTCAAACTGATGAAGTCTATGCATTCCTTAAAATAAGAAATTCAATGCATATACCAAAATATATATAACTATTATAGAGTTGTCAAAATATTAACAATTTTAAAAAATCACAGACTGCAGATATGATTTAACTACCTTATTTTACAGAAGAAGAAATTGAACCTATGAAGGTTCTTGGCTTACCTAGATTCACACAAGTAGTGAGCAGCAGATTGGGAAGTCAAGTCAATTCCAGCTCCAGTGATTTGTTCTTTCTAAGTTGCTGGACCCAGACTAGGGGCACAACAAATATTTGCTGAATTAAAATTGAATGTGAAAGTTGATATGGTCTCTTGGAGTCATTTCATCTGGGCTCCTCCCAGATCCTGCCTGAGGGATGGGATGAGAAGGTTGGGAGTTCCAGAACAGGAAATACGACTCTTAATATTGACACCATGTGGTCCTGTCTCTTGAGCCTATCTTAATTCACTTGGTCCTAGAAACCTCAGACTAGTAATGGTCATGGGGGTTGGCCAAGGAAACCCAAACATCTACATTCCTAGTAGGTTGGTACCTAGGCCTCTAGGAACCTCAAAATACTAGCAAGCCTGGATATTGACATCTGGGGGCCTTGATACTAGGGAATTTCTAAAGGGATAAGAAACCTGGGTCCCTAATGGAGTGAGGTCTATGAAAGTGGATGCGTGAGTCTCTGAGAGGGTGGCAGTTGGGAGATCAAAAGCCTGTGTCCCCAGAATGGGGTACAAGCCCTGGGTCTCTATTGAGACTTACACCTAGGTAGATCTTCCTGGAGTAGAGGATATGAGCTGTGAGGAAATCCAAGGCTTACCTGGCTGCTTGCTTTCAGAGCAGTAGAATCTTGAGAAAGAAGAGTAGTCTAGTTTCTAGGTTCCTCATCTGATACACAAATCCCAGATGCCTTACTCTGGCTGCTCATTCTCCACTTCTGCATCTGCCCAACCCTTCCCCTCCACACATACACGCCCATACATCCTGGCAAAGGGTGGCTTAATCCCTGAGTCCTGAGGAGGGAATAAGAGAACCCATCCTTTCTTTATCCCTTTGATCTCCTATCTCTCTTTCAGGAATTCCCACCTCTACAGTACCTGAGACTACAATTCCAGGGGAACTTTAGAATCCCAAACTCTAGTGTTTTAGGGCCATAGACATGGGCTCCAGCCCTCACACTCCCTCAGAGAAGAAAGCTACAGGTTCCTGAGGGGACTTAGGAATGATTGTGTGTCATTGTGGGGAATTCCAGTGCACCAGACATCTTGACCACACTGAATCAAGTCTATGGGGATAGAGAGGATAGATAGTGGATAATAGGGCAATCTGTTAAAGACAGGATGGAATAGGATTTTAACAAATAAAAGGGAGTCTGGAGGCTCTGCACCAGATTTATAAGTATTTATTAATAAAAAAGGAGAAAAAGTAATGGAGAGAAGAGATATTTCAGCCTAACTAGAACTGTTACTCTATTTTTCTGCCTGCAACTTGTCAAAATTCTCTCACCAAATAAGAAACAGCACAGAGAGGTAAACCCCCATCCCTGTGGCAGTGGCAGGTATGGAAGCTAAGCAAGTGACCTTGGTCTTCCCACTTGGGTTTAAGAACCCTGTCTGTGGCCACTGGCTTTCAAATTTCATGTTATCTATCCTTCCATGGTGACATTCCAACAGCTCTCCCACATTGACCCTAGGGTCACCCATGGTGACCTTGGCTCTGCCACATTGTCTCATGCTGATGCTGATGACAGGAGACACCAGCATATGAAATGATATTCTGTGATGCCTGTGCCCCTTAGTTTGGGTGCTTCAGGATGGAGGTTTTTTGCTTCACATAGGATCATTTGTGCAGGTAGAGGAGTTTGCCTTGACAAGAAGTAGGTTGCCTCTTAGTATAAGACAGGAGTGAAGGAAATAATGGTAGAAGGCATCTGACTGATATGAGTTGAAGAAGAGGGGAAAAGAGGGACCTCAAGGTTAATAACCTCTATTTTATCTGTAAAATATGAGGAAGGATTCTTGGCTAAGATAGGAGGGGGAAGAAGAGACATGGGAGGATAGAAGAACAATGAAAAGTTTTGGAAGAGCCATTATGAATGTTGGGATGATAAATTGACATGAGAAGTGTAAAGGATTGCTTAGCAGCTTTTAGGACCCAGTTGAGGTTGTATAACATAAATTTATAGTTGACTCAGTCAGGATAATTGCATGATTTTCTCCATCTTTATTCAGTAACCAGTATATAGAAGTAAAGGCAACAGATGACAGGAGTGATCCAAGGCCAAGCCTTGGTAGGGCAGAGTACAAGAAAATATGATAATAGGGCAAGGGACTCAAGAGACAAGGACAGTGTAGAATTCAACTTAATTGGAGAAGAAAAGAGAAAAGCTATTGCATGGGTGATAGCCTAGGAGAAAACTAAGAGGTAATGGAATTAGAGGTGTGAATGTGAAATCCCCTATCCCCCATTATTCTATAATAATTCTGAAATATTTATATCTATACTGTTCTGGTATTGGCCACCCTATACATGAACATTTGACCTAATTCACTTCTGACTGATTAAGCTAGCTGACTAATCTGTACATCCATCTCTGTAAATGGGTGTGTGTTTTTCTGATACACTGAGTTTAAATACACACCCTGCATTTGTAGGACTAAGGCATGGTGGCACACTTTCCATCAAAGTCCAGTTAAGGACCTGAGTTTAGTATCTCTTTTAAAGCAACTTATCCTTATGACGTCATTGATGTAAGAATCCCTGCAGGTGTCCAATATTCTTTAGGTCACTACGACATGTGGGACATACATGTTGATTGTGATGGTCCAAGGACCTATTTTACATCAATGGCATTAAGGTATAGGACTTACTTGTATGAATGGTATGCGCCAAGTGACACTGGCAGGCATGAGCCAAGTGAATCATGTTGGTCAAGATAGTTATATTAACTCCCATTGGACTTCTAACCGTACTTCTGCAAATTGTGCTATACAAGGAGGTTGCTCTCAAGGTTCAAGGTCTTCTGTCGCTAATTGGAGTCCAGCTTTATTGTGAGACCAGCCCTCTCTCAATTAACCTATTTCTTTTTGGCTTGGAGACTATTTTATTTTTTGATGTCTTGGCTAATAAATTTTCTCCACAGAGGTCTTGTGTGTGGATGAAGAGTAAGATTTGGTATGGAAAAGGGAAAAGCAGAAGGAGAAGTAGAAAGCCAATGAATTATAGTCAGAGAAGAAGGTTTCAGAATCCTTGAGCATAGAGATGGCACATTGTTGATGATGACAGCTATAGGAATATGACTATCTTTGTGTGTGTGTGTGTGGGGTGGTAGGATAAAGAAATTATGGGAAGTGAGTGAGAAACTGAACAGTTAGCTGTTTGAGGGAGCATTAATGTGTATAATGAAGTCACCTAATATGAAACCATGAGTTAGAGAAAAGGATTATAAACCAGGTACTGAATTAAGGAAGGAAGGAGAATGTCCTAAAGGTTTATATGCAGTGATTCCCAAAGTGGGCACCACCGCCCCAGTGGGTACTGCAGCAATCCAGGGGAGCGGTGATGGCCACAGGTGTATTTGGGGGTGGTGAATAACTGTAAGAGGGTGGTGATAGTATGTGACAGGGGGTGCTAAGTAATATTTTTTCTGGAAAGGGGGTGGTAGGCCAAAAAAGTTTGGGAACCACTGGTTTATAGATAACAGTTACTAGGATTTTGATTGGGTGTAATGTGTGGGTTGCATGGCTCTTAGCAGAGGAAAGAGAAAGAGGTAGGGGGAGAATGTGAAAGAAGCAATAGTGAGGAAGAAGTATTCCAAAGGGGCCAAGATAAGCAGACTGCAGCAACTGCCTAGCTGAATGAACTCTCCCAATATTCTCCTCCAAACAATTTGAAATAACCCTTCAAATCAAATTTTAGGGCAGCAGAACCAACAAAAAAGCCAGAGCGAGACATTTTTGCAGCCTAATAAAACTTAGAAGGTCAGCAGGGGAGATGTGTATCATTGGAGTGGAAGTTGGCCCATAGTATGGCTTGGAGGTGGCTGTGATATTAACTGCCGCTGCAGCAGCTCTTGGAGCTCTGAGCCTAGAGACTGTAAGAGGATCTGGTAAAGGATCTGTAATGGACTGGTCAGAAACAGATTATAAGAGCCTCCTTCTGGGGAGCAGATGGTGCTGATTTACAACTGTATTGGCCATATACAATTCTGAGTTGCACCTCCAGGGCCAAGAGGAGCCCTGGTTAGTTCCAGGACCAAGAGAAGTGCTAACACTGGCGACTGCAGGGGAGCAGGGAAGAGACCAGAGCCCAGATCAGTCACCAGCAGTGACTATATCTCTCTCCAGATTATAACATCTTGGAAGCACTAAAAACTTGCAGATGCCCAGAACTATCTCTGAAAATAGCAGCAAACGCAGTCTATATGGGGTCAGGTTGGGGCTGACTTCAGCATTATAGCTGACAATAGAATCAAACCTGCTACTTGATTTATTATCATATTAATGTGTATAAGTTAATATTTATTGGTGTGCCATGATAATTATCAGCAAAACTGTAATACCTACAATAATAATAATAATAATAATATCTGTGTGGTGTATATAAAACGTATAGCAGTTTAAAATTTGCATATATTTTCTCATTTATGCCTTGCAACAATTTTGGGAGGTACTATTATTATCTCCATTTTGCATACTAGAAAATTGAGGCAGAAAGATTAGGTAAGGTAGCTAATAAATGTCTGAGGCTGGATTTGAATCCAGAACTTTCCACTTCCTAGTATAGAAATCCAACCACACTCTATTATCTAGGCTCAGGAAAACAACCAGTATACTGCCCATGTTGTGTTGGAAAACCATTATATTACAAAGATGGAACAGAATGGGACAATAGAGGTGATGCCCGAGTGATGTTTAAAAGTTGCCACTCAAGTGATATTGGTAAGGGGAGTACTTTCACATTTGGGCCATTGATATCTCTCTTCCACCTAAGTGGTTCTTAGCTGAGGATACTTGCTTAGCTCTTCCTGACTCCAGCTGAGAGTCAGCTTCCTCTAACCAAGTTCTTCTTCATATTGATGAGGATTCAAGGCCAGGGATCACACAGATTAGAGATTACTGTCAGAATGACTTACACAGGTGACTTCAGAGCTGATATTTTATATTTTTCTTGGATGCCATGCCAATACCCAAGTTGTCTTTTCTAAATGATGAGTTATATATTTGTTGACCCAGTGTAAAATGCCCTTGTAGAATATCCATATTATGAGCAGGCAGTTCCTAAACTTAGAAAGGAAAAAAAATTATATCTTTATTTTCACACTAACCACTTGTTGAAATGGATAATTCTCTTCAACTATTTAAAGATGTTATACTGAGAAAGAAGGGGTCCATGTTTGGTAACAAAGGTTAAGAACTTGGACCTTAAATCCAGTCCTCTTTCCAGGATACACATGAAACCAGAGTCCCTTTATGGGAAAGCCTTAATGGTGGGGGTAAGGGATGAAGGGGACTTGCCAGTTTGTGAAAATGGTATGGTAGTAAAGACTCAACTAGCAGTCTAGCTCTCTTCAGAATGCTCGCAATTCTGGATGCCTCTTCTGATGCCTCATAAACATGGCAGACTATTTAATGGCTTGGAGTTTACTATGTGATGGGAGAAAAGGAACTGACTCTGAAGTCAGAGAACCTGGGTTCAGATCCTTTGTTTGATGCTTACTACCTGTGTGACAGGAGGCAAGACCCATAACCACTATATGCCTCAGTTTCCTCAACTGTAAAAATAAGATCTCCATGGCCCTTTGAAATAACTTCCTACTATGATCTTTTTGTCTTTGTCTTCCTCCTTCCTTCCCTCCTCTCCTTTGTCCCTGGCCTGTATATATTTGTATATGCATATGTATAGATATAGTAGTGGCCTCCAAATAAGAATGATCTACTTTCTTTTTTTTTAATTATATTTTTTCCCAATTACATGTAGATACCATTAGTGATAATCATTTTCTGACATTTTGCTATCTACGTTCTCTCCTTTCTTTCCCTCCATTCTTCCTCCCTGAGACAGCAAACAATATGACATAGATTATCTATGTTCTATCTTGTAAAATATATTTCCCTGTTTGCTAATGACCTGCTTTCAGATCTGATCTCTGATATATCCTGGGCAGATCACCTCTCAGAGCTCTCAGGTAGTTCCCAGAGGCTATAAATTACAAAGAAGGTTTCAACCTGGATTGGTAGAAGGTTTTCCTTGTCTGAGAGTTTCCTGGATCAGTGAAATCACAGGCCCAGTTCCCCACTCCTACCCATAATATATGTTCAGGATATTCCAAAGATATTAGTATATTTTTAAGCTTTAATAGCTTGATTCCAAGTTATTAGCTTAAATATTAGCTTAAACACTGCTATTATTGTAGTTACTGGTATTCTGTTCATGTTGGAGTAACAAGATATTTCAAACATTTAAGGTTTAATAGCTTAAAACTGAAGTAAGCATTTTGGAACACTTTGCAGATATGTTTGTCTTTATCTATATCTAGATATCGACACACACAGAGATACATATGGGCCTATTTAAAGCCCTCTATTCCACTATTTCATATTAGTCCTCTGCTCATATTCTCTATTTCATGCAAACTGGCTTGAAGCTGTTCCTTGCTATTTAATCAATTAATAAACATTTATTAAGTGTCAGCTATGTGCCAGGCACCATGCTAAACGTTGGAAATACAAAAGGAGGCAAAAGACAGTCTCTACCTTCAAGGAAATCATAATCGAATGGGGCAAACAACATGAAACAAACTTTATACAGAGCAGAGAGGAAGAAATTAGCAGAGTAAAGAAACTAGAATTCAGAGGTTAGAAAAAGCTCCCTGTAGAAGATGAGATATTAGTTGGGACTTAATGATAGCCAGGGAAGATGGTAAGTGGGCAGTAACATTCCATCTCCTGCTCTTTTGCCTAGAATTACCCATCAAGAAATCCCTAACTTCCTTCTGGAGCCCTTTCCTGACTCCCTCTCTCTGCCCTAAACCCCTCTTAAAATTACTTTGAATATATTCTGAATGTACTTTGTTATGTATATGTTATATTCTCCAAATCTAAGCTCACAAAAGCAGAGACTATTTTGATTTTTTGCCATTGTTTTTCCAATGCTTATCCTGATGCCTGGAGCATAATAAATGTTTACTAAATTGAAATGAATGAAAAAAAAAACAGAAAGGAAATTCCAAAAGTGTTCTGAGAACCTTGAGGAGGGAAAAATCCTTTCCCCTTGGGTGGAGGATTAGGGAAGGTTTCACAATGGAACATGTGACTCAAGTTGGAACCCAGCATAAAGAGATTTCCAACTGGTGGAAAAAAGGGAGGTAGGTTGGAAGGGAATGGATAAGTAAATTGGAGGCAGATTATGAATGAGCCTAGATGTCATAGTCAGAACTTTAGATGCTTTTCAATAGGAAATAGGGAGCCATAGAAAGTCTTTGAGTGCAGGAGTTGATATTATTGTTAGGAAAACAAATTAGTTTTTTTGCATGAAAGGTAAATTGAAGAAGAGGTAGCCTTCAGGCAGAGAAGCCAGGTAAGATTTATTTATAATAGCCTAATTTGGGTGTTACAGAGAAAGTGGCAGAGTTTATAAGATTTTGGGAGAAACAAATGAACTTGGCAACTGTTTGAATGTGGGTGTGTATGTGGGTTGGAATGGGGAGAAAAGGGAAAACAAGGAGTCAAAGATGACTCATTAAATTTCTGAACTGAGGACATATATGGTGTCCCACACATGGTATGCCATCTGCAGATATAATAAAAGGCTGGTATGGAGGGTGGGATGAAGTAGAGGAAAGAATAGGAAGCAGTTTTGGAAATGTCCATTTGAGGTATTGGAAGACATTTGGAAATGTACAGTAGCCAATTTTATCCATCTTAATTAAGCAATAGGGGACTAAAGCTCTAGAGTATGGGTTCAATTGAATGAGTTTCCTGAAAAGGATTTCAGAATCAGAAGGGACTTTATGGATTTTCTAGACTGAACATTCTTAAACTTTTTTTTTTTTATGCCATCGACCCCTTTGGCAGATTGGTGAAGCCTATATAATTCACTGTTCTAGAATAAGGGTTTTCAATGCATTAAATAACATACATGATAACTTTTATACAGTTGTCAACATATTGACAAATATTTTAAAAATCAGAGACCCCAGATGTGATTCAACTCCTTTATTTTGGAGAAGTGGAAATTGAACCCATGAAAGTGCTTGGCTTACCTAGATTTATACTGTTCATGAGTAGCCAATTGGGAATTCAAGTGAACAGCAGATCTGGTAATCATTCCTCTTTAAGATGCTGGACGCAGAGTAGGGGCATGAAAAATATTTGTTGAATTTAACTGACCATGAAAATTGGGAGAGTCCCTTCAAATCATTTCATCTAGGTTCCTCCTAGGTCCTTTGCTGAGGTATGGGATAAAGGACAGGAGTCCCTGAACAGGAAATACTGGTTCCAATATTGACACTACTTTGTCCTGTATCTTGGCTCCACTTCAATTCACTTGATCCTAGAAACCTCAGTCTATGGTTGGTCTTGGGGTTAGCCAAGGAAGTCCGAATACCTGTGTTTCTGGAGGAGGCATGGTCTAGTATCTAGACTTCTGGGTCCTTGAAAGTTCTAGCAGGCTTGGATATTGGGTTCTGGAGACCATGATGCTGGGGGATCTCTGAGAGGATAAGCTACCTGGCTCCCCAAAAGGATGGGGACTATGGGCCTGGACGCTTGAGTCCCTGAGAGGGTGATGGTTAGCAGAACAAAAGCCTGGGTCTTCAGAATGGGGTACAACCCCTGAGTCTCATGGTGACTTATAGCAAGGTACATCTCCTTGAAGGGGAGGATGCAAGAGCTCTGAGGAAATCCAAAGCTTTCCAGGCTGATTGTTGCCAAAGCTGTAGGGTCTTGAGAGAGAGGTATAGTCTAGCCTCTTAGCTTCCTGATCTAGTATACAATGCCTTAAACAGACTATTCTGAAGCCCCACACCTATGTTTGCCCAACCCCTCCCTTCCACGTACACACACATACATCTTGGCAAAGGTTGACTAGATGCTTGTGTCTTGGGGAGAGGTCAAGGGAAACCTTCCTTTATTTAACCTCTGATCTCTTACTCCTCCAGGCTCTTTCAGAAAATTCCACCTCTGTACTCTACCTGAGACTCTAGTTCTCAATGATATAAGATGAGGAAGAGGGGAGAAGAGAGAGTTCAAGGCCAATATCCTCAATTTTTTCTATATTTCTCAGCTGAGATGAAAGCAGGAAGAGGAGTCATGCAATGATCAAGAAAGGATAAAATAGTTTGGAAGAGCCACTGTGAAAATTAAAATGGTGAACTGTTAAGGGAAGTGCACAAAGATTGCCTCACAGCATTGAAAATCCAGGTAAGATTGCATAATACAAATTTATAGTGGACCAAGTCAGGATAGTTGCATGACTATCCACCTTCATTCAGCAGCCTGTATATGAGAAAAGGCAACAGATGACAAGAGTGTTCCAGGATCAAGGCTTGTCAGGGTATGATTGAAAAAATGATAAGAGAGCCAAGAACTCAAGAGAAGTAGACAGTGTAGAGTTGAATTTAATGGTAAATGAGAAGAGAAGGGCTATTGTAGGGGTGATAGCTTAGAGAAAACTGAGGGGTGAAGGAATTAGAGATCATGGTGTGGATGAAGAGTAGGGTTTGGTATAGCAAACAAAACTCTCTGGACACTGTATATATTACAATTTAAAATTAGTTATTAAAAGATGGTTCAAGGAAATCTAACTAGCCAGTGGGCTCCTTAAATAACATGAGTGGAGCAAAAAGTAGGGCCTGAGAGAGGTACAAGTGAGAGTATCTAGGCAGGAGAACCATCTAAGAGAATTGAGTGAGAATGCAGCCAGAAGAGAGGGGCAAAAAAAGAACTTAAATTTCTCTGGTACACATCCTCATCATCTAGGCTCTCCCCAGGACATCTCTAATTAGGAAAAAGTCACATAGGAAGTGGACTCAGAGACCTCAATTCCTCCCTTACCACTTTCTGCCTTACCTTTACCAGATAAGAAGGGGAATGTCCTAAGATGCCAAGAGACCTGCCACGTGGCAGGGTCATTGTAGTCCAAAAATGGCAGTTTCCTAGTGCATTGATTTCATTACATTAGGTAATCAAATGGCTGCCTAGCCCTGCCCCTAAATTATATTTTCTTTACAAAGGTCTTAATAAAAAGGGAGAATCCAATGCAGTTTCATAGCTTGTGGGGAGAAACTGTTTGAGCTTGAAAATCAAGAGCTTTTTCAGGGGAACTAAAGAGGAAATTTCACAGAAACCATCCTAATTCAATATTAATTTTCCACATTGGTATGAGAAGACAGAAGGACAGGTAGAAAACCAATAGCGTATAGTCATATAAGAAGATTTCAGAGTTCTTGAGCATGGAGGTGGTGAATTTGTTGATGATGGTAGGATCAAGAGTATGACTATCTTTGTATCTGAGGTAGGAGAAAGATGTCATGGGAAGTGAATAGTTTGAGAAACTGAAAAATTAGGTTTTTTTGAAGGAGCACCAATAAAGTCCCTTTGTATGAGGATAGGAGTTGGGGAGAAGAGAAAGATAATGAGCCAGCTATTAAATTCATTAAGAAAGGCAGGACAGTGTCCTAAGAGTCTATAGACAACAGTTACTAGGATTTTGATTAGGTGGAAGATGTAGATTGTATGGATCTCAAAGGAGAAGAGTGAAGGAGGTAAGGGGAGAACTTGAAAGTGGCAATGGGGAACAAGAAGTATTCTAATTGTGCCAACATGGTGTATTAGGGATAGACATCAAGCTGAACTCTCCCAATATTCCCCCCCAAAAGATTTAAAAATAACTACTCAACTTCTTTACTAGCAACAGTGCAATGATCCAGAACAATCCTGAAGGACTTATGAGAAAGAACGCTATCCACATCCAGAGAAAGAACTGTGGGAGCAGAAACACAGAGGAAAAATAACTGCTTGATCACATGGGTCAATGGGGACATGATTGGGCATTTAGACTCTAAAGTTTAGAGTCTAAACAATTACACTAGTGTAAATATCAATAATATGGAAATAGGTCTTGATCAAAGACATATAAAACCCAGTGAAATTGCACATTGGCTATGAGAGGGGGGTGGGAGGAAGGGAGGGAAAGAACATGAATCTTGTAACCATGGGGAAATATTATAAATTAATTAATTAAATAAAAATTTAAAAAAAAAGACTCCTCAAACCAAATTTTGGAGTGGCAGAATTATGCTCTCCCAGTGTTTTTCTTTCTCTCTTTCTTTCCTTCTTCCTTCCTTCCTCTTTCTTTCTTTCTTTCTTTCTTTCTTTCTTTCTTTCTTTCTTTCTTTCTTTCTTTCTTTCTTCCTTCCTTCCTTCCTTCCTTCCTTCCTTCCTTCCTTCCTTCCTTCCTTCCTTCCTTTCTTTCTTTCTTTCTTT
>NC_058130.1:718625133-718758762 GCF_016433145.1 Gracilinanus agilis | reverse complement strand
CTTCCTTCCTTCCTTCCTTCCTTCCTTCCTTCCTTCCTTCCTTCCTTCCTTCCTTCCTTTTTAAACCCTTACCTTCCATCTTAGAATCAATGCTGTTTTGGTTCCAAGGCAAAAAAGTGGTAACCTTTAGGCAATGGGAGTTGAATGACTTGCTCGGGGTCACACAGATAGGAGGTATTTGAGGTCTGACTTGAACCCTGAACCTCCTGTATTTAGGACTGGCTCTCAATACACTAAGCCACCCAGCTGCTCTCAACGACCATTTTTAAAGCACCTACTTTGTGCAGATAGACAATTCTGAAGGACTTATGACAAAGAATACTATCCACCTCCAGATAAAGAACCGATGGAGTCTGAATGCAGACTGAATCTTTCATTTTTAGGTTTTGGTTTTATATGAGTACTCTCTCACAATATTACCAGTATAGAAAAATGTTTTGAATGATCATACATGTGTAACTCAGAAACAATTGCTTACTATACTGGGGGGGGGGCGGGAAGGAAGGAGAAAATTTGGATCTTATAGTTTTGGAAAGTATATGTTAAAATTATTATTATATAATTAGAAAATAAGATTTTTTTTAAAAAAGGAAAGAAATATTACACCTTATGGCCTAGTTCTTTAGAGCTTGTAATTTCCAGAGTTCACCCACTGCATGTTTAATAATTTATTTTATTTTATTTTTTGCTTTTTAAAAGTTTTTAACTCTAATGACTTTCTTTTTGTATTGGGGTTGGATTTTTCTCTTTTCCTTTAAGTCTAGAAAATTTGTTTTATTCAGCTTCCAATATTCTTTGGTTTTTTTTTTTAATGAGTAGAGCTGCTGCAAGGATTGTTGCTAGAAAGAATTTTCCCGCCGGGAAATTCCCTAGTGACACCTTGTACCTACCACTCCCACTTCTCGAGTTTAGAAAAATATATTAAAAATCATTATTAAAGTTAAATTTTCTAAAATTCTCAAGGATCTCTTTGTCCTTTTGCACAGGACTCATCAAAACCCATAGAGCTCTAACCATGCCAAATCTTAATCATTTTATAGGGAGTATAAGGAACAGTTGGCACAGAGAAGGTTTGGAATTTTGGAAAAGCAATCTTGAGTGACAGGAGTGGTGGTTGGAAGGAGAAGCAGAGGTTTGTGGGAGAAAAGAATCTTGGGAGAGGGTCTTTGTCTCTGGACTCTGGAGGAGATGGGAACTTTTTCCCTACCTCTGGAGTCTATCAAAACTACCTGAGGATTTCCCTGGATTTCTATTTCCCTGAAGACTTGTTTGGTTTCCTGCTTCTTAACTATATCATTGAAGAAGAATTGAGGCATCTGCAAGTGGCTAGCAGGGGTCTGTGGACCCAACCAGCTTGCTGAGCCAATCCCGAAGACTCACTGTGTCCTGTCCTGTGCCAATTTAAGAGAGACCCTCATAAACTTTCTGTCTGAACTTTAGCTTAGCTAGCAGATAGAAGAGAGGGAGTGAAAACTTCTGGCCAAAGCTTGACCAGGTACCAAGGACCTCAACTATTGTTGTGACAGGGCAGGACTACCTAACCCCACTCATCTCACCCAACCTTGATACTTCAACATAATAAATTAATTCAGTTATTGAATAAGCAGTCAGAGAAAGTTCCTTTGGGGACACAGGGGCAATAGAAGGAAAAAGAGGGAATGGGGGACACTGTCTGACAAGCTTTGGCTTTGCAAAGCCCAAGGCTGCCAGTCATTCAGTCTTTCTCTGACAGGGTTGGGTACAGCAAGGGTTTCTTGGGGTCCAGGCAATTAAGTTAAATCCTGGAAAACAGTTTATACCCAAACCCAAAGAAACCCCTAGCTGGACACTACCCCAGTCACAGAGATAACTTCTTGTTGCCCTCTAAGTAAAGGTGAAGAGTTCCCTAGACAGGCTTTATTCACTCACAAGCTTGTCTACCTAAATAATACCTTTGGGGACCCCCAAATCATCTTTACAGGAGCAAGCCCCCAGACCAGGCTACCCTATTAAATCATTAGAAATAATTTATCTTGGCCAGAATCTGAGCTCAAAAATCCAACTTTGTTTGTGGGTGAATAAAGCCAAAGGTCATCACCATACCCAGAATATAGCAAAGAACTTATTTAGATGTTCAACATTTTATTTTATAGACTTTTGCCAGTTAATTCACATAAATGTTTAACAGGACCTCATGTTCAGAGTACGTTAGCTAAGAATTAATAAATTCTAGCATAAGATTCAAACATTTCATTGATCTTGTAACTAATATCCTCAGACTAAACCCATCACAATGACTCTGGGGAAGAGACTTAAAGATAAACCAGTCACCTCTCTTGGTCCTAAAATCCGAGGATGCTGCTATTATCATAAAATCAAATACTAACTGTAATAAATTCCATCTTCTGCCACTGACTCAGTGATTTTTTTCTCTTATCTTTAACAGGAATCATGATAGTCAAGCTGTGCACTTAACATTATAAGGTTGAATAAAAGAAACTCTTAAACTAACTCTTTCCTTATCTACCTTTTTGCTTATATATATTTAATTTACTAACTTTTCTAAATCATAGTTTTTTTCCTAAAATCATAGTTACATTTACTCCCTAAAGGATTATTTGTGATCATATTAGTTTATGATTAATGATATAAAAGCAAAAAATGTAATTTCATTTTTTTCAAGATGGAACTTATAGAAGATACCTGTGCAAAGACACCTTAATATCTCTTAATTTGGCAATTTACAACAAAATTTGTCCAGACTGCTTTTCTACATTTGTGTAAATTGTCACATAATCAGTATCTATATAGAAATGTAGAATATAATTGCTTTCTTAATCTGATGTCAGAAGATTTGGGGAAGGAATATGGAGCCTGGTAATTTTAAAAACTGACATAGTTTTAACAACACGAGATAGTTATATTTAACCCTAAACTTGACTGGAGAGATTTGCATTTGAGGTTAAATCTTGTGGAAAGATAATTGGAAGAAATGCTATGGAACCAATTAGTCTATGATGCCAGCAGCCCTTTGGGGTGCCTTCTGGGAGACACAGGTGGAGTTCTTGTGGCTAGAGTAGATTTAAGGCTCTTCTGCTTTCTTTAGTAGGAAACTTCAGTTTTACACTTGGCACTTTCTATACATGACTTTGCATCATTGCCAACATTTACCTACTTCTCTCTTATTTTAATTATGTCCTTCTTTTCTCCTTTTTTGGCAGTTTTCCTATAGTCACAAAAAGTGATACTGTTGTTAGATAAGCTAATGTTGAAACATATAGAAATTAAAGGTTCAGGTATGTAGGATTTTATATTCAAACAATTAGGCTTTTCAATTTTTGTGGATCAGTGGCAATCCCTTTATATTCTTGAGAATATAGTCCTTCTAGGGTGGTGGCTCTGTGTGATGTTTTTGATTGATCTTGATTAAAGATTTGTTATTATAACAACTTTGATGGTTGTTTGATAATTTTCCACGTAGACACAAATGTGACTTATGGTCACTCCAACATTAATGAGCACCTTTTATCTCTATTTTTTCTCTTCTTTTCTCTCTAAAAGATAATTAAGCGACTCTAAGTCTATCCCTGAATACTGAAACACTTATAAGCAGCCCTGGTAGTATTTAGAATTGCTCAAGAAATTTCTGGCGATTATTATTATAATTAATTTCTGTTAAAATCTGCTAAAAGTTTATTGTGCCTTTAATTAAAGCAAGATAGATAATGAGATTCATTTTTACTACTGCTCTACTCAACAATGCCAAATGATTTAGAAGCCATCCCTTTGTTTGTTCTAGGAAAATTACCAAAGGAATTGAGTTGGAGATGGCACATGTTCAAATAACTTTTTTTATTTAGCAAATGCACATTAAGCAGCATTTGGAATCTTTCTGCACTGAACTGTAAGGGGGAAAAAGGGGGTTTTTGGTTGAATATATTAAAAGGTTAGGTTGCCAGGGAATTGAATAATTATCAATCCCCAAAATGATTTTAGTAATTTATTTACAAAATATAGGAGAGAGTGGAAGTAGAGAGAGGAGAAGAGGGTAGAGTAAGAGATTTGTATTCAAGTCTGGGTTTTACTCCAGCAGGGCTCCAGAGGCCCAGTCAGAGCCTAAAAGTCAATTAACAAGGGGTTTAACCTCAAGGGCTTCTCCCAATCAAGGGATCCTCCCAGAGGCTAGTACCTCCTGGGAGGTTAAATGAGTCAGCCTTCTTCACTCACCATGTGTAGTTCTAAGAGAAAGATTTAAGAGCAGTCTCACCAAGATCTCAGGGTCCCAGGTCCAGCACTCCTCCAGGTCCCAGCAATGAACAAGAAGAGCTCCTCTGCCAGAAGTCTCTCTTCTCCAGAAGACCTCCTGATTCACTCAACTCTCTCTTTTTAAAGGGGTCACTTATGCATCACTTCCTGTGCCTCCCTCCTACTTTGCGTGTATAACAGTCACTTCTCTTAGGACTGCCTAGGGGGCAATTAGTCGATTCTGATTCATCACCCACTTTAGCACATGTGGGTTACAGACCTCCCCAAATTGGAGATGTTTTCACCTTTGGTGATTAAATCTAAAGATGGGCAGTGTAGACTTAATCTAATTATCACAGAACCCAGAAGGATATTGAATTTTTACTAAAACATTTAAATCAGTATTTGACAGTGGCTTATCTATTAAACTATACATAAAAAGCTCCTAAATAATTTCTTTTCTGTACCCTTTAATAGGGTTGTAGTCTGCTGTAGTCTAACATATTGTAAGAATAAAACATTCTAATCAGTTTCAAAACTTTGATTATGCCACTGATGCTGGTTGCTTGTTGTAACTGAGTATAGGACAGTGTAAAACTAAAATTCATATATAATGATAACTTTAAAAATACTATGGTTTTTATAAGATTTATTAGCAATCTCTAGAAAATGAAGCCACATACCATGCTATCTTAGGCTATTCAAACAGCCCGCCATTCCTAACTCCAGCATGCCATAATAGAAAGCAAAAAGAGAAAGAGGAACACCAGCCCCTCCATTTTTGCCGGGAACTGTCAAACCTATCTTGTATGACAAAGTCACAGGTGGATCCTGGAACTGCACAACATATTCCAGGGAGGATGGGAACCTGCCCCTCCCCCCAGATACCCCTGTGTGACTCTTCCCTTACTAGCATTCCTTATTATTGGAATCATTGTGATCAATATCCCCACTCAGCCCCAGAGAAATACAGAAGAACACTATAGGCTATTATTAGAGCCTTTACAGGTTCCCTATAGATTCCTAGGAAAGCCTCACCTTTACATGTAATACAGAAATTCCCCTAAAGTCACCCCATAACAAACCAGCAATGAGTGAGTTAATCCCCAACAAAACTGTACCTGAATTTTCCATTCCCATACACAGAAGCTTATGTAATGGGAAACTAAGAAACAATAAGACTCCCTGATTTCGGTATGTTGAGAGGAAAATGGATGAAAATTAGAGAAGTTGTTCCTTGAAAAGACTGGCATGTTCTCACCCCACTTACCTTTGAAAATTATTGAAAGTTACTGGAGAATGAAAAGCTGTTAGTAACAAAGTTAATGTTTGACTTATTGAATTGAAAATCAATGTACATGTACCTTTTGACCTAGCAATATCACTAGTAGGTTTGTTTCCTAAAGTGATCAAGGAAAGAGGAAAAGAGCTTCTATGTTTTAAAATATTTATAGCAGCTCTCTGTGGTAGCAAAGAACTAGAAATTGAGGAAATGCCCTTCATTTGGGGAATGGCTACATATTGTGGCATATGATTGTGACGGAATATTACTGTGCCTTAAGAAATGATGAGCAAGTTAATTTTATTTAAATTCATTTATTTTAAAAAACCTTACCTTCTGTCTTAGAATGGACATAAGTATAGGTTCTAAGGCAGATGAGTAGTAAGGGCTAGGTAACTGGAGCTGTAATTTGCCAGGGTGACACAGATAGGAAATGTGTGAGGTCAGATTTGAACCCACATCCTCCTGACTCCAGGCCTGTTTTTCCATCTGTTCAGCCACCTATGTTTGTTTTAAATTCAGGGAAGTGTCTAGCAGACTCCCTATGGATATGTGGGACACTTTGAAACTACATTTCCCATGATTCCTCATGTCAAACAGGAAGTATGATTATGTAAGAGAGGGGATAAGATTCCTGGGTGAGGAGGAAGTTGCCCTCTTAGCTGCCTGGCGCAGTAAAAATGGCTGAGGCAATGTGAATTCTTACAGGCGCATGGTCTAATGATTTTATCCCTATCAGCATGGCTTTAATTAAACTACTAATTTCTTTTATTATATCAGTCTTTATCATTTTTAATCTTAACACCTAGCAGGTTCATTTAAAAAACAACAACATGGAAGGAACTACATGAAATTATGAAGAGTGAAATAAGAAGAACCAAAAGGAGATTATATATAGCAATAGAAATATTATTTGAAGAATAACTTGAATATGTCCACCTCCAGAGAAAGAACTGATAAATAGAAACAATATGTAAGTGTGTATACACACACACACACACACACACACACACATATATATACATATATAAAAATATAAAATTTTCTGTTTCTTATATTGTTGTGAAGACACTGACCTCTCTGGATTCAGGCCCCACCTCTGTGTGGGCAACCTCCTCTACTGACATTGGTAGGGTGCGAGATACTCCCCTGTACAGGTTCAAGTTGATCACTTGAAACCTCTGTCAACCTAAAAAACACAGAAACACCAAAGCAATTACAAAAGAACATGTCTTTAATCAGGATAAGGGACACACTTACACACTACACAGAGGCACCCAGCTCCAAGATTCTGGGAACACTGCCTCAGGAAAAAAACACCATGAGTGGGGATTTCTGTTGAACTGAAGAATTTAGGGTTCTCTTTATACCTACTGGAGTATAACCAAAGAGAAACTAGTTATATAGGGGTTTGGGAAAGAGGTTGTGAGTGGAAGGTAGAGTCCCTGAGAAGGGGCTTAAAATAATAAGAGAAACTAAAACAAAAAGTACCTAATATTTGACTATCTCTACCACTTCTACACAGAGTATGTACTCTTTAGGTGCTTGATGACCTATTGTTCAATCTGGAACAAGGATCAGTCTGGTAGCTTCTTAAAGGCAAATCCTCATGGGACAAGGGTAAATTTGAGGGGGTTTCATAAAACAATGGCATATCTTCCTTTTATAAGACAATACCCCCTTAATCATGAAGTTATTGAAGGTGCCTGCTGTGTTATTTAAAATTACTGGGGTTCCATTAGAAGTATTAAGCCTCAAGATATGTAGATATATGACAAACTTCCTGTGGACATGTGAGGGACTTTGAGACTACATTTTCCGTGATGCAATGGGTTTCCTGTTTTGGACGTGATGATGTCTTGAACACAAAGCCCAGCTTTAAGTATTGGCCAACAAGGCTTGAGGCTCTCTTCTTCTTAGGAAGCGGCCAAAGGAAATGGAAGGTATGGACTGGGGAAGCAGTTTGAAGAGATCTTAGCCAGGTGCGTGGTCCAAATTTATTCTATCAACATGGGCCTAAATAAAATATTAGTTTTCCTCATAATATCAGCCTTTATCAATTTTAAAAATAACAGTTTGGTGAGCCAGCCAGGATTTCAGACTCTCAATTTTTCAGACAGCCTACCAAGCCATGCAACTTGGAGACACCTCCAGATCATCCTCAGGAGCCTCAGTCCTGCTCTTTTTCCAGGTTTGCTCCTCTCCCTATTCTCCCCATCCTCGAAGCTGCTTTTCAGGGAAAGGGGACAATGGCTTTACATGCCACTGGGCTTCTAGTACCTTTGCCCAGTGCCCGGGGCCTGGTCTTAAAATTTTGCTAAGTCCCTGACTTGTGGCCACTCCTGATTCTCCTGATCCCCAACTGAGAACTCTGCCGATTCTCCTGACTCCTGACCTGGCCTCCATTCCTGCCTGCCCTGCCTGCCGAATCCAGAACCCCACCACTGCAGACCCCCTCCACCACTCCTGCTGACAACTCCTGATTCCCTGGCAGTTTTGAGTTACTGCTGCTGCTTCAGATTTGGGAAGTATGCCCCCCTCTTGTAACCTGAAAGACGCTTTTACCCCAAATATCGCCCTCCACGTAGCACCCCCCCCCCCAATCTCTCCACGTGGATTTTCTAAAAAACTGACCTAAGCTTTTCTCTAGCCCCTACCCCCATGCTTCCACATGGGCGCTAGTGTTTACTCTTCAAACAGCAAGTAAAATGACAAACTTTCTTGTGATTATTTCAAACTTAAAACTCAGGGGAACTTTGAACTTTGAAATCCCTTAAGCTCAGAGCAGAGACTGGTTATAAGGACCTTGAACTGGACCAGAGGTGGATTTTAAAACGTCAGAACTGAATGGGTTTTATTTCTGTTTTAAAAAGACTGTATCTTACTGTATTTTGCTGATTAGTTTTGTGAATTAATTTTGTTTATTTTGTTGATTTTTCTGTTGCACTGAATCATTTTAAGCTAATGAAGTTTTGGTTGCTAGATTAACTCCTTTTATGATTTTATTGTAACTCCCAAATAATGAACAAATCTATTAGAACTAGTAAAGGAGGTTTTTTGACTATATAGCCTATTATCTGTTACTCATTGTATTTCCTAATTTATTTAAGGTTTCATTTTTTTACTGTATAAAAACAATGCTATTCTCTGTACCATTTATGAACATCTTACATGTTTTAAAGTTGTAAATTGCCTTATGTATACTGGATTTGCCATTTAACCTATAGGAGCACATGGCTTAAGTTTTTATTCTATCTTGATAATTGTGTACAACCTTGGAGATTTTGATGCCTTGAGGATTTAAATTGTAATTTTATAAGAGGTTTTAAATTTTACTTTAGATCCTAGTCCCTTCTGTATAAATGATAAGGTTTTTATTTATTTTAAGGAATTGTTGTCTTAAAGGATAAGCTTTTACATATTTTATTGTGAAGAATTGTTGTCTTATATTTTTTTAAACAGGAAGCCAGGAGAGCTCCTGTATGGTGATGTTAGTCTCTATGTTTTAGCCTGCTTTTATCAGAAGTATCTAGAATTCTTAAGGATAATTTAGACCCAGAAGGTTTTTTTTTTTAATCAGAATTTTTTTAGGCTCTGCCCCACAATTACTATGGAATCAGTAACAGAGTTTGTTGAGAAAGTATCTTAGCCAAGGTTTAAATTTGTAACAAGTATATGATTTTTTAAACATCAGAGCAAGTGATTATAATAATGGGTTGTTTATTATTGTTTTAAAATGTGTTATTAGAAATTATGGTACTTTATTTAAATGTGCATTGTGAATCTGCTATTTTGTAAAACCCATTTGCACTCATATTTCATGCAAAGGCTTAGCAGGAAATGAATCTCATTTTTGGGTAAAAAACCCTTCACTAGTTCTAAGCTATTTATTTTTTGATTTTTAAAATATTCTTTTATTTTTCTTCTTCACATGTGCAATGCAATATTTGTTCTTTTCCCATTTTTTTAATCCTTGAAAGCATTGTTTCCTTATTGCTTTTCCTTTTAAAATTTTAACTAGAGCAATTGATTTTTTCCTTTTTTCTCATTTTGTGTTAATCCTTTTTTTGATTTTACAGTGATATAAGCTTAATGCAAATATATATATATTTGCTATAATATTAATGCATACCTTAAAAACCTGAGACTATGGTAACCTGCCAATTATTTGTAAATATTATGGGACTGTGATTTAATGTCTCTCTGTCTGATTCCAGGAGAAGTGCTAAAAAGACCCACAAGGTCATGGAGACTGACTGAGAATCTGCAAAGTGTCAAGGAGCAAAAGGCCATGCAGATCATGAATTGCAGAAGTTCTATGCCAGTACTGAAGGGCTTGAAACTGGGGTTTGAGTTTTGGAGTCACAGTCTTTTCTAACATTTTAGAGGACAAGAATCCCCTTTTAACTTAAATTCTTAGTAAAGCACCTAAGATTGGTTATAATTATGGCTCATTCTCTAAGAAAGTGCAGAAAAATCAGACCAGAGAGAGACATTCCCCTTATTTCTCCTATATATAGAGAGAATGGCAACTTTGTGTAGTCAATAGCTCCTGAATGGGTAGTAAACTGTTTAAATTATTTTAATGGGGCCTTGATTCAAAGGCCTGTTATAAATTTATTTTTTCTTACATTTTTTGCACATTTTACATTTCTTTTGCCAATTGATTTCATACAACCCTGTGACTCAGTCATGCATCCTTAGCTGAGAAATGTGTTATTTAGAATTTTCCTCAGGGGGATGTGTGTTAAGTTTTAAAAAAAATCGATAATGTAAATATATATATGTGTGTGTGTGTGTGTGTGTGTGTGTGTGTGTGTGTGTGTGTGTGTTTAATTCTTTTAGGAGTAATTTCAGGGGGAAATGTATAATTTTTAGAAGGAAATGTATGTTTTATAATCTATAATGTAAAGTTTAAATTCTTTTGAGAGTAATTTCAGGATAAGGATTTTGCCATCTCCCCAGAATCCAGACAACGAACCTGTTTGGTGAAGGCACCATGAAGATGCCTGAAGAGCCTTCACTGGATCATGAAGATCCAAATTTGAACTTTGGGGTGCAGTTGATTGAACTATGGGGAGTTGAAATTGAGTTGAATGCATTTATTTTGAATGGACCCTTTATTCCAGAAAAGGGAACTGCCCCCTACATGGCCTTTGTCAATGCTCCGAACATTGATTTTGTTCTTTCTCCCTTTTATTTCCCTTTTATCTCAGAATTATTGTAAACTTTAATTTGATTATGTTTTCATGATCCATTGGGGAGGCTTGTCTCCCAGAGGATCACGGGGTGGGGGGTAATGTGTTATTTAAAATAACTGGGGTTCCATTAGAAGTATTAAGCCTCAAGATATGTAGATATATGACAAACTTCCTGTGGACATGTGAGGGACTTTGAGACTACATTTTCCGTGATGCAATGGGTTTCCTGTTTTGGACGTGATGATGTCTTGAACACAAAGCCCAGCTTTAAGTATTGGCCAACAAGGCTTGAGGCTCTCTTCTTCTTAGGAAGCGGCCAAAGGAAATGGAAGGTATGGACTGGGGGAGCAGTTTGAAGAGATCTTAGCCAGGTGCGTGGTCTGAGTTTATTCTATCAACATGGGCCTAAATAAAATATTAGTTTTCCTCATAATATCAGCCTTTATCAATTTTAAAAATAACACTGCCCTCTTATTAAAGTTTATTTAGAAGCTAGGTGGATCATCTGATGTATGAGTCCTGTCAATGCACCCATTTTCCCAGTAGGTAAGTCTAATGGGATGGGCTGGAGAAGTCGTGATTTCCCTGCTGTCAGTGCTATTATTATTCTTGGCACATTGATAGTATCTAACCCCCATATCCTTCTTACTAACATCCCCCACTTCATTACCCATTTGACTGTGATTGATCTCTGTAGTGTTTATTTTTTTGTACCTGTTCACCTGAGATCTCAGTTTTTATTTGTCTTCACTTGAGAGGGTTCTCAATATCCCTGAACAGTGCTCCCTCAGTAGTACACTAAATGTTTCTACTAATTTTCCCCAAATCTTACCTTCTTATTTTGCTACCCTAGAGTTTTCCATGTCATCCACCCTCCTACAGTACATCAATGATCTCTTCCGTTGTTCTCCTTCCATGGGAGTATGCTCCTCTGACTGTTTATTTCCTCACACAGTTAGCCTTAAAGGGTCATAAGGCAGCCAAAGAAAAGTTACAATTTTTTGTTGCTTCCACTTCATTTGTTGGCCATTTAATCACTCCTAACAGAGTACTGCTTGATTCATCCCATGTGATTGCTTGCTTTGCACCTAAAATAAAATGTCAGCTTCACAGATTCCTAAGATTTTCAGAGTACAACAGATTATAGATTTCTGCATTTTCTTTAATAGCTCATACACTTTTTGATTTACTTAAAGCCTCTGTGAGAGATGAAGATCAACAAGATGGGGAACTCCACTCAATGAATCACTAAGTTGGAGTCAGGGAGCCTTTCAATCAAAACAAGTTAAATTTCCTGTTACCTGAGTCCCACTTAAGATAAGATTGAAACAGTCCTTGTTTTGATTGGTTAAAAGGCTATAGGATATTCAGAAAGATAGGATTGAAAGAGTCCTTGTGTAGATTGGTTAAAACCTTGCTTGTATAATTGGGATAATTGGTTTTCAAAATTGCACATCCCAAATCAAGATAAGATTATAACTCTCAAGTAACCAGCCAAAGATTAATGAGGAGAGGGACCATCTTTGCATCAGGGACTAGGCTAAAAGGAGGCAGCCTGCTCCCATACTTTGTACTTGTTTGCTGGCTGTAACACTTCATGAATATCCATTCTCACAAGGATGAAATAAAAGAGCTTTTGACACACTGACACCCAGTTTGAGATTCTTTTGAGGAGGTGGTTGTTCCACTCAGACTCAGTGCCTGACTCCATGCATCTGCCACTCTCCATGAACTGAAATCTGCTTTGCTGTTTTCCCCAGCTCTGGAGCACCTGAATCAAATCCTCCCTTTTCATTGTTTTCTGACTGAAAGAAGAGGAAATGCTATGGGAATGTTGGAGCAAAAACACGGGAGATAATTTTCAACCATTGGAATATTATAGTCATACTCTGGATTCCTTAATATCTCATTGGTGAAGCTGTGGCAGGTGTGCACAACAGGCCCTTGGGGAGCTGCCCTGTTTCCCCTCTTCCCAGCACCCCAGGACATTTTGTGCACGCCCTACTCCTCTGTTCAGTCACCCAAAGCAAGCACTTTCTCCCTCAGCTCTCTCTGGTAATGGGGGCTCACAGACAGCTTGAATTTGCCCTCTGGGCACTTGAACTGTGAAAAGGTTCACCAACTCTGCCTTAGTACAGCAAGGCTTGAAGACAATTAGAGACTGCTGAGGTGAGCAGAGGCCAGTTTATTCTTTCTCAGGAGAAAGGGCACATGCCCAAGTATGGCAGCTGCATCTGGGCAGCAGGTGCACAGTTGCCTATATGGTCTCTAATGCCATACCCCTCACCCCATTGTTATGATTATAATAACAGATATTTTGGAGAAGCAGATAAATGTTTCAGGGCCAAATAGCGCTTTAAGTTAAGAGCCAGAGATTGACAGGCTACAGTGAGGAAAGGAGGGGGTAAAACACTCCTGATTCTCAAACCCCTCCCCCTCTAACTGCTTCTGTTTCAGTTGGTAATGAAGACAGGAATAAGATTCTTCTGGTGAGTTTCTGTTATTGCTGAAACCCCAATAATATTCCTTTTCATTAATTTATATTCCTCTCAGGTCAGTTAGAGGAGATATAACAGCTAGTTATCTAACTGTTGAGGACAGAGGAGATCTTAAACTGGCAGCCAACAGGATTCAAACTAAATATACAGACTGAATTGTAAGTATCTTTCAAATAATTATCAGGCACAGCTTTGAAGGTAAAAAGTTATATTAGGAATTAACAAGGAAAATTATAGAAATCAATGAAGGGTTTAGGATAAAGGAAAGGTGACCCTGAACTGTTAAATTGATGCCCCTTCCCCCTCCTCACTGGAGGGATGAAGCACTTAACTAAAATTGGCTCTCTTGCTATAGATAAATATCTTACTCTCTAATTACTAAATAATTATATAGTTATATTAATGAAGAATAGTAATAACAAATAGGCTAACCCTATGAGTAGAAACTACTGGCTTAAGCTACAATGGTTTCTCAGGAGAAACCCCAAGTCAGGAGAATCAAGCAGAGTGTCTGCTCACATCCAATCCCACAAATAAACTGTCTCCAACCCTTCTCAACTGCCCCTCACCCAAAGTTCTCCAGGGGGGTCCCCTGGAACTCTGGGTGAGGCTCTCTCTGTACCTTTGCAGGGATTCCATGCTTTGCATCTGCACACAACACCATCTCTATCCCCACCTACCATTGGCTGCTGGCTATGGGCTTACAGTCTTGGCATGAAGTTCTAAGCAGTCCCGACCATACACAAACATTTTATTCCTTATAGGGCAAGCAGGTTGTCTGTTCAGCAAACTCAGGCTAGCTTAGGGTGACCTGGCTTTGGGAAATTATATACTTCTTAGGAAAATGGAAACATATGTGCTTAGTTTTGCATTTTGAGAGCAGTCCACCATTCTGTATATTCGTTCTCTCACAAAAGGCATCTATAATCCTATAGTCTAATGGAAAAGCATTTTGCAAATACTGAATTGTGATTTCCATAGTCAGAACCTGAAAGCTTTCTATGCTTAGCATAATTCAGAATTAAGATTTGTTACTTTCAAAAACAACATACATACGTACACTCATTTTGTTTTAGAAACAAACAATTTAGAAAATTTAAATGAAAAATTAAGTATTTCTCTTTGTCATATGATTAATTTCTTAATAATTTTTAGTCTGTTCTTTATTTCTGGCCATTTCCAGCACAGCCAATGTTGAGAAAGAGGAAAGAAGACAAACAAGTATTATTATTGTTGCAATTTTTAAAGTTTTACTTTTTTCAGTGTTTTTCCTTCCTATTTAATCAAACCAAAAGGGAGAAAAGTATAAACAATCAATGAAATAGGTTCAAAGCACAAATAGTACAAATGCAAATAATATAAGCAGCAGTGGTTTGGATACAGGTCAGCACTTTGTGGATGGCACTGGTCAGTGTCCTCTTTATTCTCCTCAATCCTGAAGTGCTTTTCCATAGATCTATTTACAGCAGCTTAAATCAGGACTGGTAAAGCTATTATGGCTATTTCTTTGCCTAATGTACCCTTTGTTACCAATTGTAAATGCTAAATTCTGTGAAGAAATTATTAGCAGTACTGGTGCAAAATTCCTAAATGTTACAAATTCTAATGTTTGGCTTTATCCAATTCTCTAAATTGTTAGGTTATTTGAAAACATTGATTTACTTAGTGTTGAGTGATACAGACACAAAGAGACAACATAAACACTCCCTAAACTGAGTTATTCATTCCTGCTATAGGCAGTTGGCCCTGGGCCCACTATTTGGGAGCAAAAACAAGCAAAAGACAACAAAAAGCAGAATCAAAGGGTCCTGGGAGAAAACAAATCATGAATCCTATCTAACTCTGGATCCTTATCTATTTAAAAATCAATTCTGCAGGGCTGGCCTCCAGTCCAGGTTAACCAATGGAACTAATGCCCCTATCTGCCTAAAGTCCTACCTAATGTAATGTCTTGGTGTCCAGCACTGGCTTGGTAAAATGAAGTGCCTTCTTAACCACAGCACTGGTGTCCTGGTATCTAGGGCACCCACCAGCTACTCATCGAGACCACAGAGGTTTGGGGCTACTTACTTTCTAGCAATCTTGTCCCATTCAAGTCTATGTAAGGTTCCTAACCTAACTCAGACCTTCTGATCTCTCAGCTCTCTTGCATGAGTCAATTGATATAAAGAATAGCATAAAGTATAATCATACATAGAATTAATATAGTAACACATGTGATTAATACAGTTCCACACACCCTAAAATTATTACTTTGGCGCTATTTTGAGACTACATTCTTAATCTGGTTGTGTCACAGATTTTTGGCCAGGATTATAGTCTTGCCACAAAGCACACAGTTGCAATGTATCAAGTGAAAGGGATTATTGAGCTGATACAAATGAAAAGCCACTTGATTAAATTTCCTTCTTACAGTATTCAATTCCATACCAAGAAAACTACACAAAAATTATTTCCTAGAATTAGAAAAAAAATAATCAAATTCATTTCAAATTCAAGGGAATTAATGGGGGGAAAACGAAGGAAGGAGCTGTAGCTGTACTAAATCTCAAAGTATAGTGTAAAGTAGTAATCATCAAAACAATCTGGTGCTGGCTAAGAATTAGAATAGTGGATTAGTGGAATAGGTTACAAAATCAACACATAGTAGTTAATTTCTAAAGTAACTATAGTGTTCAATAAACCCAGAGATGCAAGCTATTAGAGAAAGACAAAAACTACTTGGAAAACTGAAAAAAAAAAATTTTGTAAAAACTTAGCATAGACCAATATCTCACACCATATACCAAGATATAGTCTTCATGGATTTCTTAACTAGAAATAAAAGGGGATGCCAAAAACAAATTAGTAGAACATGTAAAAGTTTACTTGTCAGAAATATGGTCAAGGGAACAATTTATGACTAAATAAGATATAGAGAACATTATGAAAAATGAAATGGATAATTTTAATTTCATTAAATTTTAAAGGTTCTATATAAACAAAATTAATTTAATCAAGCTTAGAAAAGAAGCAATAAATTAGAAAAATATTTTTTAGCAAATGTCTCTAACTTGCGAGATTTTTGCGTCGACTACCCCGAGTTACGCTTCTCTACAGTATGTGGAAGACCTCCTCCTTGCAGCCTCGTCACTAGCTGAGTGTGAGTCCACCTCTCTATCTCTCCTGATCACCCTGAACAAGCTTGACTATAAGGTTAGTGGAAAAAAGGCATCTATACTCAGTGGAGTTCACATACTTGGGATATAAACTCAAGGGAGGCCAATGGTGGCTCACCCAGGCCATGAAGGACACTATCCTCAATATCTGCCCATCCCAAAATCCCAGGCAGGTCTGGCAATTTCTGGGGTCCATAGGGTACTGCAGGCTTTGGATCCCTGGGTTTGTATAAGGGGTCCTGTGAATCCACAAATTGGGAATGGACTCTTGAAATGAATTCTGCTTTTGAATCTTCAAGCCATGATCACAGCACTTGCGCTTACCCTCCTCAACCCAGAAAAACCCTTTCAATTGTTCATTGAGGAAAATGAGGGGATAGTAAAAGGGGTTTTGACACAGTGTTTTGGGCCATGGGATCGCCCAGTTGCATATATGTCAAAACGACTGGATCCCATTGCAGTTGGATGGCCACCTTGCTTGCAGATCATTGCCACTAAAGCACTCCTGGTAAAAGATGCAGATAATCTTACTTATGGACAGGCTCTGGTTATCACCACGTTGCATGCTATTGAATGCATCCTCCTACAGCCATCTAATCGTTGGCTGTCTCATGAGCGTCTAGCCCATTATCAAGCCCTGCTTTTGGATGCATCCCGCATTTCGTTGAGTCACCTCATCCCTTAACACCCTGTTGCCCAACCCCTCCTCTGCTCCTTTGCATGATTGCCAAGAGATCCTTGTTGAATCAACCACTGCCCAACCAGACCTTAAAGACACTCCACTGACCAGCAGCGACTATTCACGGATGGCAGCAGTTTTATTGAAGGAGGGCACTGAAGGGCAGGGGCAGCAGTTGTCGATGCCTCCGGATCCTTGGTCTGGGCTGCCTCATTTCCAGAAGGCACATCAGCTCAGAAGGCTAAGTTGATTGCTCTGGTGGAAGCCTTGAGGAAGGCTGAAGGTAAGTGCCTAACCCTGTACACTGACAGCCACTATGCCTTCGCCACCCTGCATGTGCATGCACCCATATACCGGGAATGTGGATATCTCACCTCAGGTGGGAAGCCTATCAGTAACCTACCAGAAATACAGAAGCTCCTATTGGTGGTATGGAAGCCTAAAGCCGTGGCTGTCGTCCACACACCCAGGCACCAAAAGGGAGAATCCTTAGAAGTTCGTGGAAACCGGGCTACAGACCAAGTGGCTCATGAGGCTGTGGTATTTGCACCTTCCTTAATCCTTCCATCTCATATCACCACCACCTGAAGGAGAGCCTCAATACACCAAAGAAGATCAAGCCTGTGTTGAAAAGCACCAAGGACGCCCTGATGGACACTGGTATCGGGATCAGGAAGGGCACCTTCTGCTGCCCCAAAGCCTAGGCCAACTTCTTTCCACATACCCACATCACCTGTCCCATCTAGGGGAAAAGAAACTTGACCAACTACTGGACAAAGGGAAGCTTTGATTCAAGAGTTGTGGTGGTTTTATTCGGCAGCTAGTAACCACATGCTGAGCCTGCCAACTCATGAAAGCAGCTAAGCCTGGCAATCATCATGGACATAGGGTTAGGGGTCAGTGGCCCTGACAAAACTTGGAAGTAGACTTTACTGAAATCAATCCAGGTAAATTTGGCTTCAAATTTACTCATCCTTGTCCTAGTGGACACCTTCTCAGGCTGGCCAGAGGCATTTCCTACCAAATCTGAAATGGCCGTAGTAGTTGCCAAGAAACTCCTTGAGGAAATTATCCCTGGGTTTGGATTCCCTGAGACTTTGGCGTCTGATAATGGACCAGCCTTTGTAAGCAAAGTGTCTAGAGGGGTTGCCGCAGCTTTGGGGATCAATTGGAAGCTACACTGTGAGTATAACTCCCAAAGTTCCGGCTAGGTAGATAGGATGAACAGGACAATTAAGGAGACCTTATCTAAATTGGTCCAAGAGACTGGGGTAGACTGGGTGACCCTCCTTCCCTTGGCTTTTTTCCGTGCCCAGAACACCCCTGGCCCACATTCTCTTACCCCTTATGAAATCCTATATGGCTCCCTTCCTCCTATCCTCCCTCCCATTCCCCAAACCATTGAAGGCACCAATACTCCAGCTGAATTGAGGCCCATGTTGTTGGGGTTAGCCAATGCTCAACAAGACTTTCAGCTTCGAGTTAAGGAGGCTTTCCAACTAGAGCCTCACCTCCCTCATGAGTACAATCCGGGAGGTTGGGTCTGGGTAAAGAGAGACAAGAAAGGTTCCCTACAGCCCTGATGGAAGGGTCCTTGTGTTGTTTTGTTTGTTACACCTTCTGCCCTTAAAGTCGACGGCATCGGACCTTGGGTCCACCACTCCTATGTCCAAAAAGCAGAACCTCCCAATATACAGTCCTCAGACTAGTGGTGAGTCACACGTCATTCCACAAACCCCTTGAAACTTCATTTGACCCGGCATCATGAACCCCTTTCTGTTCCTGCTACCTCTCCTTCAGCTGATGATACCAAGCAACTGTTATCAGCCATATGATAGCTCCTTCTCCAATCCGCATCTACCCTGTGTAAGGGAGAAAAAAGGGTTTTATGGGTTCAATATATTAAAGGAGGTCACCAGAGGATTGAACTATTATCAATCCTCAATTAAGAATAATCTCAAATCAAAGTTGACTTTAATGGAAATTTATTTACATGAGAGAAGAGAGAGAGACAGACATTAAGAATCTATCTCACTGATTAGTCCAGGTATATCTTAACCCTCAGTCGAGGGTTAAAGGGCCTGGAGGTGAATGGAGCAAACTCCACTCACTATAAAAGGAAGTTTTCCAATAGAAGTTCAGGAAGATTCAGTCTTTAAACTCACCATGTGGAACAGTCTCAGTCACGAACCGGCGAAGCTCCCTCTGGTCTCCTTCACCACGTCAGTCGCAGCCTCACTCCCCTTCCTCTTTGGAAGGGGTCACATATATGTCACTTCCAGTGCCTTCCCTTAGCCTGCGTGTCCAATCACAATAGATGCTTTCTCATAGAAAGCGTAGGAGGCAGTGCATCAATTCTGATTCGTTACTCTAGCACACGTGGGTTAGGACCCCAGAATTGGAAGGTGCTCTCACCTTTGGTGATTAAGTCTAAAGATGGGCAGTATAGACTTAATCCAATTATCATATCTGGCAGTGGACTCTCAGCAGTTGGGAAACTTTCACTACTTTCTGGACTGTTATCTCCTCTGGAATTGCATCTTTTAAGGTCTCCCCCTGTGACCTCCTCCCAATCTCGGGGACTTGTCTTGAGAACACCCCCAGAAACCTGTGCAGGCTTCCAACTTATGATAGGTTTTATGCATGTCCTTCTTCCAACCCGGGGAAATCATACTGCAATAGCCCAGGCCATTACTACTGTGCTCACTGGGACTGTGTGACCCTCACAACTGAAGAATGGTCCTTTAACAGACCAGATCCCTTTCTCTCTCTCTCATGTGGGCTCCCCTGTTTGCAAAATGCAACAGAGGATGAGGGATGCCTTAGTAGAAGGGAACCGGAGGCTGTGGACCCGCTGCTCTTATCTCAATCTTACAGTCTGGGTCCCACAGGATATGGGTTGGATCTTGGGTCAAACATGGGGAATAAGGGCATATATAAATGGAGCTGATCCAGCGGTGCTTTTCCTTATAAAGAAGGAGGATGATCTCCCCTCTGCTCCCATAGGCCCCAATAAAGCATTAAATCCCCAGCAGACCCCTCCAGACACCATCATACCCACCCCCCCACCCCAATCAAGCTCCAGACATCAGCATACTCATCCCCCTACCTACCCAGGACCTTAGCTCCTTTGTTCCACTCCCAATCCAAGACCCATACCCCCTATGGCCCATGTTACAGGCCTCCTACCTCTCACTGAACTGAACCTTTCCCAACCTTACTGAAAGCTGCTGGCTCTGCCTAGATGCCAGACCCCCATACTATGATGCTCTAGCACTGAATACTTCCTATAATACCTCCAAGGAGGCAACCCACCCCGAGTGTAACTGGAATGACAGGAAGACGGGTCTCACTTTGCAATCCATCTTGGGGTCTGGCCACTGTATAGGGAACATCTCCAAACCCCTAGCCTAGCTATGTGATAGAATCTCCTCAAGTACAGACAATTTCTATATTCCCTCTAAGGGAGCAAGGTGGCTATGTTCCACCACTGGACTAACACCCTGTGTAGCCCAGACCACCCTGTCCTCCACAAATGAAATGTGTCTCTTTGTTACAGTCCTACCCCGCATCCTCTTCCACCCTGGGGAGGACCTTTACCACTACTGGGAAACTCGCTTCCCAGCATCCATCAGTATAAAGTGGGAACCTATCACTGCCATCACTCTTGCAATCATCTTTGGTCTAGCGGGTGTAGGAATGGGTATAGCTTCCCTGACACTTCATCATCAAAGTCTTTCAGCTCTCAGGGCTGCAGTGAATGAAGATTTAGCCAGAATAGAGACCTCCATTACACACCTTGAAAAATCCCTTACCTCCCTGTCTGAAGTAGCTCTCCAGAATCTCAGGGGCCTGGACCTCCTTTTTCTCCAAGAAGGAGGCCTCTGTGCAGCACTTGGAGAGGAATGCTGCTTCTATTCTGACCACACAGGGGTTGTGCGGGAACCCATGACCAAACTCAGAGAAAGCCTTGCCAATCAACAATGAGAGCGAGAATCCCAGGAGGGGTGGTTTGAGCACATCTACCAATCTCCTTGGCTCACGACCCTTATCTCCACCCTATTAGGCCCCCTTCTCATTCTTCTCCTTCTTCTAACCTTTGGCCCTTGTATTTTCAACCATTTAGTGGCTTTTGTGAAAGAACGTATTAGCACTGTACAACTTATGGTCCTGAAACAGTAATATCAATCCCTTTCCAGCTCCTTGGAAACCCCTTATGATGATGCTAACAGTTCTGTTTGAGGATGATTCCTCAAAGGTTCATTAAAAGAAGTGGGGAATGATAGGCCTGGGAAGCAGAGCTGATAAAAATAGCAACACCTAATGAATGGCAGGAAAATCCCCCAACTGGTAACATCTGGTAAATGGCAGGAAGATCCCAAATAGCAACACCTAATTAATGACAGGAAAGACCCCTGACCAGTAACATTTGGTGAATGGATGATAGGAAGCATGTGTTAACATCCAGCCCCGCCCAGTTCCAGGAACTCAAACTGTATATAAGCTGGCTAGACCTCTCATTCCCTGTTCCATTTGCCTTGGAGGCAGTGGGACCCAAGCTCGAGCTTGCAATAAAGCAGAGTGCCTCTTGCTTTTACACTATCTGGTGTGCCTCCTGATTTGGGAAATCAGAACCGGGCTGAACAAAGATACCACTTTTGTAGGGTATCAACATGTCAATCTATTATTTTCCTGATGGACTGGACTCAGACTGACAGAAAGACACTAGAAACTGAGGGAGAAGCAAAGGATATTTTAACATTTTCTTCTCAGCAGAATGAGCATGCAAGCAGAACTCCTCTCCTAGAAAAAGAGAGTTCATTAGATATAGAAATCAGCCAACTTTTATTGTTGCAAAGAAGACAAAAAGAAAAAAAAACACTCTAGCTTTAGAGTTTAGCAAATTCTAGATAGTTACTCTTTGGAATGACTTTAGGGTCCCAAGGAAATAGGCTTATAATCGTTTTCTTATCTCAAAGTCTCTGGAGTCCCTCCTGGTGAGATAATGATTATCTGATAAGGAAATGTTTCTAGGATTATTCTAAGTTTGGGCTCTCCTTGGCACAGTCTGGGTTCAGTTGGTGGTCTGGTTTCTCAAGCTTAACTTCACAAAGGATTATTGTTGTGTGTCAGCAACCTCTGGGGAAATGGAGGCTTGAGCAAACCAATTAATTATTATAGTGAGTATTCTTTACACTTATTCATCCTTTCCTTTTGGTCAGAGGGGACCAGTGGCCTGCCCCCTGCTGACCAAAATAGAGTAATGGCATGGAACTTGAACTTATGGACTACAGTGAAGGACAAACATCCAGCAAGGGCTAACCCACATTTTGAAGCAACAAAGATAAAAAACCAAGTACTTATCATGAAAACCAGCCCCCCCCCCAAAAAAAAAAAGATCTCAAAATTCCTCTGAGATTACTAGGAAGGAGATTAAAAATGTCACTCCAGGGAGAGGAGAAAGATGCCCAAGTCTTAAGTCTATCAGCTTAATCTTGCATAGCAGTGATGGTCTCTTGAAGGTGTCCATATGTTAATATAGAAACAGTAGCCCATGCACAAATTCCCCTCTGCACAGAGAATATGGTATCCAGAGCCCTTTGGTTCTGTAACACCACACCCACATGAGAGAAATGACAGACTTTCTGGACAGTCAGAAGTCCCTCAGTCTACAACTCTTCCACCACCCTTAAGCCTGAGGCTACCAGGAGAGAGACCAATAGGGAAAATGCTCTGTGAACTTGAGGAGAAATTGCCACAAGGTCTCAGTGGGTAAAGGAAAGGGGAGGTCTCCTTTAGAAGAAGAGAGATCAGACAACAATTCCACTATAGCACACAGTCCAGTCCTTTTAGGTGGATAGGGTCCCTTGCCATGATGAAAGAAAAACTCCTCAGGTAGGGAGACTGAGAAAGAGGCAGAACTGGGAGGAACATATTTAATGAATCCCTGACTGTTCTGGGGTGTAAGGGTGAAAAAGGAGTTTTATGGGTTTAATATATTAAAGATGGTTGCCAGAGGACTGAACTATTATCAATCCTCAATTAAGAATAATCTCAAATCAAAGTTGACTTTTATGGAAATTTATTTACATGAGAAGAGAGAGAGAAAGTAAGGAAATAAGAATCTATCCCACCAATTAGTCCAGGTAGATCTTAACCCTCAGCCGACGGTTAAAGGGCCTGAGGCCTGGAGGTGAATGGAGCAAACTTCATTCACAGAATCTATAAAAAGAAGTTTTGTAATAGAGTTCAGGAAGATTCAGACTTCAAACTCGTCATGTGGAACAGTCTTGGTCATGAACCAGCAAAGCTCCCTCAGGTCCCCCTTCACCAAACCAGCTGCTTCACTCACTCAACTCTTTTTAAAAGGGTCACGTATGCGTCACTTCCAATGCCTTCCTCTAGCATGTGTGTCCAATCACAATAGACGCTTTCTCATAGAAAGCATAGGGGGTGGTTAGTTGATTCTGATTTGTTACTCACTCTAGCACTCATGGGTTAGGACCTCCCAGAATTGGAAGGTGCTCTCACCTTTGGTGATTAAATCTAAAGATGGGCTGTGTAGACTTAATCTAATTATCACAGGGGGTGTGGTCTGAATACCCTTAGATGAATTATAATATAAGACTGATGTAAGGAATTAAAATTAAGGGATTGACTAAATATATGAGAATTCTAAGATAATACTGTAGTAGCCAATTTAAAAATATTATAGCTCAAGTCAAATTGACTTTTAGTAGCTTTATTTACAAAGAGGTGGAAAGAGTGAAAGTAGAGAAATGTAAAAGATGATAGAGTAAGAAGTCTAGCCTAGCACACTAAGTGTTGCTCCAGTGCCCAGCTAAGTCTGGCAAGGCTTGTTAACCCTCAGCCAGAGGACCCAATGGTGAGTTAAACACGGATTCCATCCATGCAGCCTCCTCCAGAACCAATCTCTCCAGAAGCTAGGAAGGTAAGGCCAGCTACTCACTCACTAGGAAAAGATCCAAGAGGAGTCCTCCCAGAAGCAGTCCAAGAGCCAAAGTCCCAGTCCAAGCCGTCTCAAAGGAAAAGTCCCAAGCTACCTCAAAGAGGCAAGCCACCAGCTGAAGATCTTTTGGACTGGAAGTTCAGGACTTCCTGTCCCTTCCCCTCTTCACAGGGGCCAATCACAGCTTCCAAATTGTATAGTACTGCCCGGGGAGGGGGGTAAGGGCAGGGGGGAGGCAGTGTCTGTGGGATCCACTGCTTATTCTCTGAAGGTATAAACCTTATCAAAGGATTCACAAGTTTCTGACTGACTGAGTTAAAAGGGTGGAGCTCTCCAAGTAAGTAACTGTGAACTCTCTCACTTAGTATTAAGTAGGAATGTTTTTAAGTTTTTTGGTTGATTAATTTAAAATAGATAAAGAGAATAAAGAATTCCCTTTCACACTGACTAGGAAAGGGAAGGACCTGTGAGCACAATTGTTGTGGGAGAGCTTGATATCATCCGGTTTTGGGGTGGGGGCATCCACATAAAGAATTTCCAGGCTCCTGAATCTTTAAAAATTGAGGAATTTACTGAGTGAATAGCTGGAAGCAGGTGCCTCTCTTGGGAAAAGGGGTCCAGGATATTTATACTTTAAAGGAACAGTGACTCTGTGACCCAGGAAGTAAGGTGGGAAGGAGGACAAGCAAGGAGGATTAGGTGACATTCATTCCTATGTGAAGTGCCTTCCTGTCTGGGGTAGAAGCACAGGTGTACATAGCTTATAACATATTATGCTCTGATCATAAAGGTGGGGGAATTACATGTCTCAGAGAATCTAGTAATGTTTCAGGTGCAAACAGAAGGTATGCATTCATACTAAAACCCTCATTATAAAACTAGGGGAAATGTATCTAAAACAGAAGGAAGTGTACCTCTGAGAGAACCCTTTGTTTGTGCAGTTGTCTCTTTTGCACCAGGGCTGGCTTTCTTCCACCACCACCAGAGAGTTTGGCTGCAATCCCAGGACTTGGGGTGTCCAGCGGACCCTGTACCTCTATTTCACATTCAAACAGGGATTTTTGTCTGAGACTTCATCTCATAGATACTGCCTAGGTAATTCCTTGCCTATGTGGACTGCCCAGTTTCTCATAGTCAGCAAAAATCAGGGAGGTATTGTTTTGATGAAAGCTATCTTTGCAGTCACTCTAGGACAGACCCTGACAGAACCTCCTGCTGTCTTCTCTAAGGGTCACATTAGTGCCAAGGAGAGTAGCATGACCTAGGGAAATTTTATAATCATTACTGTTCCTTCCATTAGTGACTAGGTGTGGGAAGCCAATAAGAGAATAGATAAAAATCTGAGACTCCTGTTTTGACTCCTTTTCTAATCCACACCTTTCCTTATGGAAAAGCTTTAAGCTCTTAGCAAACCAGTAGTCAAGAGGTTAACATTCTTCCCCTTTGGTCAGAAATGCAGCCGCTTGGCAACCCAAGGCTGAAACCTTAGTTTAGCAGGGGCATTTTGCCCTTAAGAAAAGTATTCTCAGACTTAGCTTGCTGATCATCATGTAGCTGATGGTCCAGCCTGGTTCTTATCTTCACCTTGAAGCTTCTAAGCCTGTTGTATTGTCTATGTGTTATGTAGAGATGGCAGCATGGAATCTCTGCAAAATACAGGGTCAACCTCACCCAGAATTCCAGGGGACCCCTCTGGAGAACTTTGGGTGAGGGGACAGTTGAGAAGGGTTGAATCAGTTGCTTTCTGGGGATTGAGGTGAGCGGATCACTGCTTACTGCTCCTGACTTGGGGGGTTCACCGGAGTGGCCATTGTGGCAAAGCCATCATGGTTTCTACTCAGGGGTTAGCTGGCTTTTTAGGGTTAATCCTTATCAATATCAATATAACAATTATTTAGTGATTTAGTGATTAGATATATTCACTATTAGCAAGAGAGCCAGTTTAGCTAAGTGCCCTTCATCCCCTCCTGTGGGGGGGAAGGGCAGCTTCAATCTAACAGATCAGAGTTACCTTTCCTTATCCAAAACCCTAATTACCCCCTCTAGCTTTTCCTCTTTCCTTCTTAGTATAAGATTTACCTTCAATATCTGTGCCTAGGAATTATTTGGGGATACTCACAGCTCAAGTCTGGTCATCTAACTTGAATCCTGTCAGCTGTCTGTTTAAGAAGATCATATCCATCTCTGCTCACAACATTTAGATAATTAATTACTATTCAGCCCTCTATCAGACCTGAAGGGAATATAAGTTAAAGAAAGGGGAACATCATTAGAGATTAGCCATAGTAGAAACTTACTTGAAGAATTTCAGTTTGTCTCCATTTTTCCAACTGAAACCAACTGTTTGGGGGGGGGGTTGAGAGCCAGGAGTGTCTTACCCCCTCCCTTCTCACTGAAGCCTGTCAGTCAGTGTCTGTGTCTTGGAGGTTACTGGCCCTGGGATAATCATCAGCTTCTCCTTAATATCTGTTATTATCAACATAAGACTATGTTTAAAAATGCATCTCTGCACAGCTGTGGGAAACTTTCCTTGTGCTTTTGGGTGAAAGGGAGTTCGAATTTCCATATATAATAAACTTGTGACTCAATGGCACTTTGGAGAAGCAGCTATGAGTTAACAGTTAAGATCATCTCCTGTGTCCCGTTATTTCCTTAACAACTACGCCGTCCTTATCAGATTATCAGAGATGATAAATAGATCTAGGCAACTAGGTACATATTCAAAAGGTATTGTGAAATTGGAATCTGTTACCCTAGAAACTATGATTCCCAGTGAAGCTATGATCCCCAGCAAAAACTACGATTCCCAGAACTCCACTCACTTCCTGTTGTTATGTGCTGACCTAGACAGGAGATAAATTGGGTAGAGTTCCATGCCTAGCCCTCTTTCCTTCCTGTGGCAGTTTTGGTGGAGTGGACCTTTTAAGCAGGTAGATTAGCTTGGGTACGTAGTTTTATTTTGTTAGATAATCACCTTTTTATTCCTTTACTTCTAGTGATTATTAATAAATCTTATGAAATATAACATTTGGAGTTATTCTATATTAATTTTAATTTTACAGTATGATTATACATGGTACCTATAAGTTCCCCAACCAGTATACACATGATCCCAAGGCATTGATTCATTTGCAAAGATGCAAAAAAGAAAGAGGGGGAGAAAAGAGGGAGGCAATCATAATGATGTTGGGAAATTGAACATTAGCAAGCACTGGGCTGTGAGTCTGGATGGCAGAGACAGTGACCTTGATATTGCAAAGGGAGGTGAAAAAGCCAAAATCAAAAGTAAGTTCCCACTCTAGTCTGAAGGAATACAACTGAGATCAGAGCTCAACAAAGGCCCCACCAGTCAATCTTTAGGTTCCTATTTCTCCTATTCCTCCCTTGAGTACCTCAAGTTTTGCAGAGACAAGATAAGAAAAGACAGCCTCCATGTGGGTTACACAAGGCCAGCTGTCAGTTATATTGAGAAGGCTGGGGATTGATTCAGTCACTCTCCACATGGAATAAGTGAAGGGAGATAAGGGATTGACCACTATCAAGGAAGTTGACCTTGAGCCCATTATCCTGGAAGGTGGAGGGAGCTAATAGATAGGACAAAAACTGAAGTGACCAGGATGAAGAAGTAGGGTGCAACTAGCCCAACAAGGAGGGGAAAAAACATGAGTAAGCAACAGAAAAAGAGAAAAGAAATGACAATTGACAGCTTCTTTCAAGGAAGGGAAAAGAGAGCAAATGAAACAGAAGTAGAAGAAGAGGAAGTAGTTCCAGTGAACTGGACACAGGCTTTGGAAGATCTCAAAATTCAATTAACTCAAGAATTTAAAACTCAATTAACTCAAGAACTTCAGGAACTCAAAAAGCAATCAAGAGAGGCTGAAGACAACTTGAAAAAGGAAATACATGAACTAAAACAAGAAAATAAAGTCTTAAAAGCCAGAATTGGCCAGCTTGAAAATGAAACAAAGAAGGCAAAAGATGATCTACAAAGAAAATCAGACCAGAAAGAGAAGGATGACCAAAAAGCCAGGGATGAAATTCAATCTTTAAAAAACAGAACTCAACAACTAGAAGCAAATGACTTTACAAGGCAGCAAGAATATATTAAACAAAATTAAAAAAAAAGAAAAATTTGAGAATATGAAACACCTCATTGATTCAACCAAAGATCTGGAGAACAGAGCTAGAAGAGACAACTTAAGAATTATTGGTTTACCAGAACATCATGATAAAAGAAAAAGTTTAGATAGCATTTTACAAGAAATTATCAGAGAAAATTGCCCAGAAATTCTTGAACAAGAGGGAAAAGTGGAAATCGATAGAATCCACAGATCACCTCCTACATTTAATCCACAACTGAAAACTTCTAGGAATATTATAGCCAAATTCAAGAACTACCAGACAAAGGAAAAAATATTACAAGCTGCTAAAAAGAAGTCATACACAGTTAGGTTAACACAGGATCTGGCTGCATCTACATTGAAGGACTGGAAGGCATGGAACATAATATTCCAGAAAGCAAGAGAACTGGGTCTACAACCAAGAATTAACTATCCAGCAAGACTAACTATATTATTTCAGAGGAAAGTATGGTTATTCAATAAAATCGAGGACTTCCAAACATTCATCAAGAAAAAAACCAGACTTAAACAGAGAGTTTGCTGCCCAAACTCAGAACTCAAGAGAATCAACATAAGATAATTAAGAGAATGGGGGGAGGAGAAAAAAATTCTTTTCTTTAAGGGACCCAACAAGTTCAATCAATTTATTTCCCAAGAAGAAAAGAAGGTATTGGCAAATATTAAAAATTATTACTACCAACAGGGTAACTGGAAGAAGTTTACATAGAGGGAACGGGGACAAACTGTGTAGGATGAAATGTCAAGCGATATATAAATATATATATGTATGTATGTATGTATGAATGTATGTATGTATGTAGGTATAAATATATACAAAACTGGGGGGGGGGAAGAAGTTAATAATAAGAAAAATAGGAAAACGAACAAAAAGGAATAAATGTATATTCCATAAAGAAGCACGTGGGACCAACAGGGAAAAATAACAATACACTGTAAGGCTAAAGAGGTTAGAGAGAGGAAATATTCAATACTTAAGTGCTTTGAAATCAACTTAGAGAAGAACAATCAGATCCATAGGGGCAGATAATTGATTCATACCCTATAGAGAAGTAGAAGGGTAACAAATGGACTGGTGCAGAGGGAAGCAATACTAGGAAGGGAGAGGGCTTGGGGGAGAGTTCAGCGTGGCTTTAAAGAACAATAAGAGGGGAACAAGAAGGGAGGGGGAGAAAGGGAAGTACAACAAGGGAGGGGATTATAGGAACTGATTAAAAACAAAATACTGGTATAGAAGGAAACAGTGAAAGAAGAAAGGACAGGACCAGGAGAGAGAATCAAAATGTCTAGGAACACACAGTTGATAATTATAACTCTGAATGTGAATGGGATGAACTTGCCCATAAAACGGAAGCAAATAGCAGAGTGGATTAGAAATCAAAATCCAACCATATGTTGTCTACAAGAAACACACATAAGACAGACAGACATACACAGAGTGAAAATGAGAGGATGGAGCAAAAGCTTTTGGGCTTCAAATGAGAAAAAGATGGCAGGGGTGGCTATCATGATCTCTGACAGAGCCAAAGTAAAAATAGATAAGGTTAAAAGAGATAGAGAAGGTAACTACATCCTAATAAAAGGCAGTATAAACAATGAAGAAATATCAGTACTCAATATGTATGCACCAAATGGAATATCTTCCAAATTTCTAAAGGAGAACCTAGTGGAGCTCAAGGAGGAAATAGATAGAAAAACTATACTAGTGGGGGACCTCAACCTTCCCCTATCAGATCTAGACAAATCAAACCAAAAAATAAATAAGAAAATGATAAGAGAGGTGAATGCAACCCTAGAAAAATTAGAGTTAATAGATATATGGAGAAAAATAGAGACAAAAAGGAATACACCTTCTTTTCAGCAGCACATGGAACATTCACAAAGATTGACCATGTAATAGGGCACAGAAACATGGCAAACAAATGGAAAAAAGCAGAAATAATAAATGTAACCTTCTCAGATCATAATGCTATAAAATGGTTATTAGTAAGAATACGTGGAGAGGCAAACCAAAAACTAATTGGAAATTAAATAATATGATTCTCCAAAATAATTTGGTGAAAACAAATCACAGAAACAATTAATAATTTCATTGAAGACAATGACAATGATGAGACATCTTACCCAAACCTATGGGATGCAGCCAAAGCAGATCTAAGGGGAAAATTTATATCACTGAGTGCATATATTAACAAATTAGGGAGGGCAGAGGTTAATGAATTGGGCATGCAACTTAAAAAATTAGAAAATGAACAAATTAAAAATCCTCAGATGAAAACTAAATTAGAAATACTAAAAATCATAGAAGAAATTAATAAAATTGAAAGTAAAAGAACTATTGAATTAATAAATAAGACTAGAAGCTGGTATTTTGAAAAAAAAAACAGATAAAATAGACAAAGTACTGGTTAATCTAATTTTAAAAAGGAAAGAAGAAAACCAAATTAATAGTATCAAAGATGAAAAGGGAGACTTCACCTCTAATGAAGAGGAAATTAAGGCAATCATTAAAAACTATTTTGCCCAATTATATGGCAATAAATTTATCAATCTATCAATCTAGGTGATATGGATAAATATTTGCAAAAATATAAATTGCCTAGATTAACAGCAGAAGAAATAGAATACTTAAATAATCCATATCAGAAAAAGAAATTGGACAGGCCATAAAGAACTCCCTAAGAAAAAATTGCCAGGGCCTGATGGATTCACAAGTGAATTCTATCAAACATTCAAAGAACAATTAATCCCAAAACTATATAATTATTTGATACAATAAGCAAAGAAGGAGTCTTTATAATATTATATTTAACATTGTACTAGAAATACTAGCAGTAGCAATAAGAGAAGAAAAAGAAATTGAAGGCATTAAAGTAGGCAATGAAGAGACTAAGCTATCACTCTTTGCAGATGATATGATGGTCTACTTAAAAAATCCTAGAGAATCAACTAAAAAGCTAGTAGAAATAATCAACAACTTTAGCAGCGTTGCAGGATACAAAATAAATGCACATAAATCATCAGCATTTCTATAATTTCCAACACATCACAGCAGCAAGAGGTAGAAAGAGAAACACCATTTAAAATCACCCTAGACAATATTAAATACTTAGGAATCTATCTACCAAAACAAACACAGGAATTATATGAACATAACTACAAAACACTTTCCAAACAATTAAAACTAGATCTAAACAATTGTAAAAACATTGAGTGCTCATGGGTAGGATGAACTAACATAATAAAAATGACCATTCTACCCCAATTAATTTACTTATTTAGTGCCATACCTATCAAACTATGAAAAAACTTTTTTACTGAATTAGAAAAAACGATAACAGTTTATTTGGAAGAACAAAAGATCAAGAATATCAAGGGAAATAATGAAAAATAACTTGAAGGAAAGTGGCTTAGCAGTACCAGATATTAAGCTATACTATAAAGCAGCCATCATCAAAACAATAAGGTACTGGCTAAGAGACAGAAGGGAGGATCAGTGGAATAGACTTGGGTTAAGTGACATCAGCAAAACAGTGTATGATAAACCCAAAGAACCCAACTTTTGGGACAAAAATCCACTATTTGACAAAAACTGCTGGGAAAATTGGAAAACAATATGGGAGAGATTAGGTTTAGATCAACATCTCACACCCTACACTAAGATAAATTCAGAATGGGTGAATGACTTGAATATAAAGAGGGAAACTATAAATAAGTTAAGTGAACACAGAATAGTATACTTGTCAGATCTCTGGGAAAGAAAAGATTTTAAAACCAAGCAATAGTTAGAGAAAATTACAAAATGTAAAATAAATTATTTTGATTATATAAAACTAAAAAGCTTTTTTACAAACCAAAACAATGTAGCCAAGATCAGAAGGGAAACAACAAATTGGGAAAAAATCTTCATAACAAAAAACTCTGACAAGGGTCTAATTACTCAAATATACAAGGAGTTAAATCAATTGTATAAAAAATCAAGCCATTCCCCAATCGATAAATGGGCAAGAGACATGAATAGGCAATTTTCAGATAAAGAAATCAAAATTATCAATAAGCACATGAGAAAGTGTTCTAAATCTCTAATAATTAGAGAAATGCAAAACAAAACAACTCTAAGGTACCACCTCACACCTAGCAGATTGGCTAAAATGATAGCAGGGGAGAATAATGAATGTTGGAGGGGATGTGGCAAAATTGGAACGTTAAGGCACTGCTGGTGGAGTTGTGAACTGATCCAACCATTCTGGATGGCAATTTGGAACTATGCCCAAAGAGCGATAAAAGAATTCCTGCCCTTTGATCCAGCCATACCATTGCTGGGATTGTACCACAAAGAGATCATAGATAAACAGACTTGCCCAAAAATATTTATAGCTGTGCTCTTTGTGGTGGCAAAAAACTGGAAAGCACGGGTATGCCCTTCAATTGGGGAATGGCTGAACAAACTGTGGTATATGTTGGTAATGGAATACTATTGTGCTCAAAGGAATAATAAACTGGAGGAATTCCATGTGAACTGGAAAGACCTCCAGGAATTGATGCAGAGTGAAAGGAGCAGAGCCAGAAGAACACTGTACACAGAGACTGATATACTATGGTAAAATCGAATTTAATGGACTTCTGTACCAGAAGTAATGCAATGACACAGGACAGTTCTGAGGAACTTATGGTAAAGAACACTACTCACATTCAGAGGAAGAACTGCAGGAGAGGAAACATAGAAGAAGAACAACTGCTTGAACGCATGGGTTGAGGCGGACATGATTGGGGATGTAGATCTGAAAAGACCACACCAATGTAACTCTCAATAACATGTGAATAAGTCTTGACTGACCACACATGTTAAAACCAGTGGAAATGCAAATTAGCTATGGGTAGGTGGGTGGGTGGGGGGTTGAAGGGGTGAAGGGTAAAGTAAAAACATGAATTACGTAACCATGGAAATTTTTTCTACAAATAAAAAAGAAAAAAAAGAAATGCTAAAAAAAAAAAGAAGTAGGGTGCAGAGCCATAATGAATGGCAGGGATGTAAGGGCCAATACAAAAGCTAAGGCTAAGGGAATAAAAGCAATAGGGACAAAAACAGAGGGGCAGTAGGAGAGCATACTCAGTCATCATCCAGAATCTTGGAGTAGTCTACAATAGCTGTCATCTTCTTATCCTTGAGAATTTTTGGGAAAACTCTCTTTAAAGCCACTTTATTCTGGGCTCAGGTGAGCCTGATCTCAAGGTACCCTCTAGGATGCACTGTCCTAATGTAGTGGAAAATCCTCAGATCTCCTCCTTTAAAACCCCCCTTATGCTCTAAGGATTTGCTTATACAATCAGAAGCTTGCTACAAATACCTTCCACCTTCTTTCCTTGCACCTGCTGGAACTCCAGAACAAAACAAGTAGTTCCACTTCATAGGGCATTCATGATGGATAGACACTCTGGACTTATAATGTCTCTGCCTATATAAACCTGGGAACTAAGAGCCACCTTCCTCCTTCCTCCTTCTTGAACAATGCCACAACAGGATGCAGGGCCATTCCCCTTTTTAAGTCAATCATGTAACTCCCCATATCTGTATTTGTCCAATCATATAACCTAAGTCTAACAAGATCCCTATTCCTTGGTGCCCAGACCTGAGGAAAGATCCTGTCTGGGTCTCCATGTGTAATAAATCTCCTTCCTTCCTTACTCTGGAGTAATGTCATAGTTTCCTGCCTGGCTAAACTGAAAATTCTGCAACTCAAGCAAGCTCAGTTGTCTTCTTTAGGTTTGTCAGGTGGATTTAGGAGTCAACTCCAGAGAGTTTGGCTGCAGTCCCAGGATTTGGTATGGGTCCTTCCACCAAGGTTCAAGTAAATCTTTGAGAAGATACTTCTTTCAAACAGATCCAATTTCAGGCTGATCAGGGTCAGATGTGTGGCTGGGTCTGAGGAAAAAGATCAAGAGCCCAGGTTATGCAATTTCTTGATTGCTTTACATAATTCCATTCTGTACTTCCAGGGATCTCCTTGCACTACTGAGGAGTCTTCTCATGCAAGAATAGACATGGATTTCTTGTTAACAGTTTCAAAAGGACTAAGTACAAAAAAGGATCAAGAGAAAAGAGAAGAGTGTCTTGAAGCCAATATCCCAAAGGTGATAGGATGATAGCAGTCTTCCTTATCACTATGGATTTCCCTAGGGACCGCACCCAGGTTGGAGTCACTCTAGAGGGAAAGACCTCCACCTATCAGAAAATATACAGAACACAACTAATGCAAATTTCATTCCTCAACTAGGGTGTAACTTCATGAAGTCCATCTGCCAAATTGCAAACAATGCCTGAAAAGGAGAATACCACCTTGGTGGTGGTCTGAGTGGTCATATGGGTGGTAGGAGAACAAGTTGAACATTGGAAATATGTTTCAATAGCCGGTCTTTGAAAACTGCCCCACCAGTTAGAGTTCCACTAATGTCAGAGTTGGCTAATTTTCCAGGAATCACCACTAATCCTTCAGGCCCTTTCCATAGTCCCTAGCATCTTGAGAATATCTTTTTTTCTAAGAGTCTGATTAAGTCTAAGTTAAGTTTTAAACCTTGAAGCACTTGATCTGTCCTTTCAAGGTGTATGAGAACAGAAGAGTCTAACTCTGTGGCTTTGGCAGCGTGGTCAGTCAAGTTGTCTCTTGCTTGTGAACTGTTTCTTTAGAGTGGCCTGGGATCTTAATCATTCTGGCAGTTAAGAGGAGACAGTCAAGGAGGCAAGCTTGCTGATGCTTCTTAATGGGCTGTTCAGAGGAGATTAGAAATACCCTTCCACAATATCTCAAAGCCATTGGCCACCCCAAAAATGTACCTACTCTCTGTGTATATGTTGATCCTTAGACTTTTTCCTAACTCACAAGTCTTTCCAATTTTTCCTATTAGGCTAAAGTTGTATCTGGTAGGGGAGTGATATCTAAAATTTCACATTCAGTTGCAATTTCATAGCCATGTACCAGATACCTATCTCTGATACAAGATCCATTAGTTCAAACTAAAAGATTTGCCTGGGTCAAGGAGTCTCCTGTGTGTTGAGTCTGGGAACCAGGTTACAGCCCAAGAAAGGGACATAATTGTGCTCTCCTTCTCTCTCAAAGCTGGTTTTCCTTTGCATTAATTAAAAGGTCACCAAATTGTAATAATTAAAATTAAACTATGATGTTATTAGTAGCTTTAGTAGCTTTATTACATCAAAGTAGTGATAGTAAAGAGAGGTAAATGAAGGAAAAAGGTAGAGAGTTGCCTAGCCTATCACTCTAAGTGCTGTTCCAATGAAATCCAGCTCACCACTGACAGGGTTCCAATCTCCAGCCAGAAGTCCTCCAGAGTCTCTTTAGCAAGAGTCACCAGAACAAGAATGTGTCTTCAGCAAGAGTCACCAGTGCTAGAGTCTCTCTTCGGCCTGAGTCACCAATGCCAGAATTTCTCTTCAGACCTCTGGTCTCACTCTGTAAGCCATGTTCTCCACCTACTGGTTCTCCCACATCACATCTCAGGAACCAATCATAGTTCCTTAATTTGCCTGGTACTGCCCAGGGTAGTGCTTTTGGGATCAATTTCCTGCCTCATTGGTTTCTACTTCCTTTAATTGTGGACTGGTCTATTCCTGCACATTTCAATAATAAAGGACCTCCAGGTTCCTGATTAATTAAATTAAAAACAAAAGGAGGGGAAGTCCAAGTATCTGAATGATTAAATAAAAAAACAAAGGGAAGGTATTTTTTCACTTTTGACACCTTTGTGAGACCTCGGACAGAATATCTTCAAGGTTCAGGGCACCCATTCTCATCTATGGTCTAGCTAATAAGTTCACTTTAATTTTTTTGCCAATCTGCTTGAAGAGAAATGCTGAATGCGGTGGGAATTAAGCGGAGTTTCAACTACATGAAGGATATGCACTATCAGGGGAAAAGTTCAAAACAATCTTCAGCAGCTTCTATAGCTTTGAGACACAGGGAAAGCCCTTGGGCAACTGAGTTGACACATATAGGTGAAAAGGGAAGGAATTATTGGGGAGACACAGAAACAGCTTCAGTGTAAGTGGGAAAGTCAACAGAGGAAAAAGATATAGAGAAGATATCTCTTAGGAGAAAAGGAGACAGAGGCATAAAGATGGATCAGAAGATTCCATCCGAGGTGGCAACTAGAACAAAAGTATGATAGAGGAGCTCGGCCTCTATCTATACTGTACTGGGTGTGTGAGAAAAGCTCTAAGGGTCTCATCATTTGTTGTGATTATTGAGGGAATCAGTAGATTTGATGTATTTGCTCAGAGGAGTAAAGCAAAAAGCCCCAGATGTTAGCAGAGCTTTAAGTCTCCCTTTGGTATCAACAGGAAGTCAGTTGATATAACTAGACTTCCTTTGGAATTCCCTCAACCAATCACTGTATGGCTTCTCAGGAAGACTAGCCTCCTGGTATCAATCGATGATTAACTGATGATAACTGTATCAGTGTTATTAGAGTATTAATGAAGATCAATAATGCGTCTGACTGCTAATATTAATGATAAGCTGGACCTCTCTCTGTCCCTTCAAGTTTCCTTAGAACTTCTTTGAGGCTGCCTTGTTGTCAGGCCAAACCACAAAAGGTCAGTAGCTGCTTTGAGTTTTATAATAAGGATTTTACTTGAGGTATTCAAATAACAAGGGAAGCTGAGGGAAGGGAAGAGGGTTTTAGGAATCCCTAAATGAAATCTATTCCTAGCTCAGAGTATACAATCCAACAGCTTCAGAATTTTGAAGGCTGGGCTGAGCCAAGCCCACTGGCTTGTTTTAATGGATACTGCCTGCCTATGGACAGATCAGATTGCAGCTTGATTGAAGAGTATTAGATGGATAAATCTCCTGTAGTAATTTGTTGAATTATGTTAATAGACCCTAAAGCTCAGTAGTAAATCCTGTAACTTCGAGGTATGTTAGTTGATTCTTGGCTAATTGATAAATTGAGGAGATAAAGGTTTGTCCTAACTACCCTGGATCCCTGGCTCAAGATTGAGTCCCTGGGTTGGGTTTCTCTCTCCCTTATATAGGGCACAGCCCAACTGACCAATTGGTCTCATGCCCTGGCAAATGTAGGATTAGGGAAACTGTGAGATTAGGGGTAAGATGACAATGGAGTCTCCCCAATCCCTGATCTTTGGAGAAGCAGGCAGATTTGACTGGATGGGAGGGGCAGGAGCCTGTGGAGTACTCATTCACCTCCCCCCACCCTGTAAGCAGTTGGAAATCAGTTAACTGTCTGGTTATGAAGTATATTCTAGTTTAGAAACTTCTAGGCCAAGATGGTAAGTAGACAGAGACTAAACCCCTTGTGATGATAACTTTCTTTGTTTGAATTACTCTCTCACAGGATGGAAATATATGAGGTTAAAGTCTTCGGCAAATCTGACCACAGGCCCCCAAGGCAAAGGTAGTTACAGCCCCTCCTTAAATGAAATACTTGGCTTGATGAAAGGAAGGTAGTAAGTATAATCTCCAGCTAACTGTACACGAACTCTATCTTTTCACAAACTAAATGATTTCAGGGAACAGGAGAAAGGAATCAGTTTAAGGAAATAGGAGGGAAGGTAATTTGGCTAACCTGTTAACTGCAGGCTAACAACACATTCCCCCTGGGACAGGGAATGTAACTTGAATGGCTGAACTCTAATCTAAGCCCCTAAATATTCTTCCTTCTAAAACCTAAACTGCTAAACTGAAGGTAGACTGTGTTTTTGCTTGAAGGTCTGTCTTTGTGGTTAGTTACCAAGGTAAAGCAGCCCTGGCTGTCAGTGACTGAATGTCCCAGCCCAGAGATACACAGATTGTCCCTCTGCTCAGAACCAAGAGCAGAGTCAGGACCCCTGCAAGAGGGGTGTCCCCACTTTTATACCAGGACTTCAACTACCTTTAACTGCCCCCTCTCTTAGAGTTCTGGGGGGCACTATGGAATTCTGTGATGCAGCTTGAACCCCTCTCAGAAACATGGATCCCACACGTGGCATCAGGAATCTCCCAAGATTCCAAGTATCCAACTGGCAGGCCTGCCTCCAGACATGGCTTCTTGCAAATCCTGCAAAACTTGATTTACAAACCACAGTAACAGAGGAGATACCCCAAGGGAGAGGGATCGGGAAGTTGGAAGGATTCAGAACTAACAGGGTGGCCTAGGTATCTACCAGGGCTTCAGTCAGGTATCCACCAAAGAAAAGAAAAAGTTCCCCCTCCCAGGTGAAAGGCGGGGAGGGCAAGGCAGACAGTAACTGTTCCTTCTAAATCTTCCTCAGGGTAGCACTAGATCCATGTTGGCAAATCTATGGCATGCATGCTGGAGTGCGCTGGAGGGGTCAATCCCTTCACCCTCTACACATAGGCCTGAGCACATTTCTTACATCACCTGCCCCTCTGCCCAGCAGCTCAATGGGAATGCTTCCTCTCTCCCCTCTCTGGGGTAAGGTGGGGGGTTCACATGCGGTTTGAGGGTTGTAGTTTGGTCATTGGTCTCTAAAGGTTTTGTCATCACTGCTCTGTGTACTGGTTTTGGGCTGCTGAACACTTGGTTGTCCCTTTAGTCCATGCTTAACCTTAGCTAGGATCTGGTATTCTGATTTCCAATGACCTGGCTTTTTACAGTAATGGCAAGTCTCAGGCTTTTGATTAGAAGAATGAGAATTGCCAATGGATTGAGGGGTTTGAGACTATTGCATTGTTTAAACTTGATCTTTTTTAGCCCTAAGGTTTTTCTTAGCTTTTTCTTCTGCTACTAGAGTGTTATGGTGTTATTAAACTAAGAGGCTGTTTCTTCTATAAATTCGAGTTTGTTGTCTGCCACTCAGGCTGAGCAATTTTGAATTGTTTGCTAAGACTAAAGCAGAGATTATTAATAAAATAAAATAGAAACTGCACTTGACCTCCCTTCCTCTATATTATGTTTGAGACCAGAGTTTACATTAATAATTTCAACCAATCTGTTACAGAACTGAAATATAGATTCATTGTGAAGCTGTACTGTCTTGAATTTCAGAGAAATTTACTGGTCTAGGAAATGCCCTAGGAATACCTTTGACCAACATTTCACTAACTGATATGTCTTTTTTTTTTTTTATCCCAGGCTACCAATTTGCATTCATGACTTCCTCTACCCTTTTCTAGCCAGCTTTCTTACACCAGTTCTTGGTTTCCCCTTTTCCTACTAGGGTCACAATGAGTTGAGAGGTAACAGGAATCCCTGGCCCATAGAACTGTAGGATGAATCTAAACTGATCAATGAAGCTTATTGGGTCCTCTCTAGAGTTTGAGAAATCCTTTTTGATGATTTGCAGTTCTCTCAGTTTCCACGGTTTATACGAGAAATGGAAACAAATCTCATGGTAGAAATTACTTTTCCCTCATCTGAAGTTTTTTGTTTGAGTTTGGGGAACCTGAAAGGGAATGTTCCTACAGACTGATCTTGGGAGGGAAGAGGGAGAAGGGAGGTGATACCTAGGGTGGAAAGGAGATAGGAGGTAGAAGGGTGAAGGAAGCAGTGGATAGAGAGGAGAGGTGTGTTTAGAGACCTTGGAAAATGGGGTAAAGTCTTCCAGGGAAGCCTGCCTCTGAAATCTTTTACAAAAACAATCCTATTCATGAAATAAAATTTTTGATTTTCTTTTCAATTAATTTAGAACAAAGGAGCCCTAGCTGGACCATGCCAATTTATCATTACATTTGGTTAAATCTAGTCATTTACAACAACATGTATATCAGAACCATATTTTTTATCATTTGCAATTGTTATAAATAAAAATTGATCTTGGAGACTTATTATTAGATTTATGAACATTTGTTAGTAAAGAAGAAGAAAGAGAGAAATAGGGTTTCCAGACTTTCTACTTTAAGGTAAAAATCCAGCCCCCAATTACAATAGGCTGTGTTCCCTCTGAGTCACTACATGCCACAGATCAAGAGATCAAATAAGAGCATAGAGAAAAGCACCAGTCCAGAGACAGGTTTGGAAGCAAAGAGAGTAACCCAGTTCCTTACATTGGCTCTTCAAACCTAAGCTCCTCACCCTGATCCTTCTCTTGGCCAATGGCTTTCAAATGTCAGGCTGTCACACACACATTACTCTGACTCCTCTGTCCATTCCCTGGGGTGAGTCTTACAGTATTGGACTGACTTAGAGGACCCCCAGATGTTCAATTCAAACATGGCAGAACCAATGGATCACATGGTTTGGCAGCGGAAGGATCCTTAGAATCCAATTGATCAATATTAAAGGATATCCTTATCTGAGCAGCTGAATGCTAACTTCCAAAGGGCCCAGTAAGTTCTGCTGGGAAGAAAAGAGTTTGAGCAGGCAGGTGGGAATTCAGGATAGAAGCAGGGAATTGGAACTGAGACCAATTCACCAGTTCAGTGACCAAAGTTTCAGGAGAAAAAGTCCCATGGTGCCTAGCTGCAGCAGTGGTCTAGCAAGGTCCAGTTCAGTTCTGCCTGTCCTATCCAAGTCACAGCACCAAGAAATGTCAAAATGTCAACCCGATACCTTTCTGAGTATGAAAATGGACCAGAGCCAAACTGAGTGAGAGAAAGAAACCAGAAACTGAGGGAGATGCAAAAGGCATTTTAATGTATTCTTTTCAGAAGAATGAGCATGCATGAGGAATTCCTCTCTCAGAAAAAAGGATTTCATGAGATACAGAAATTAACCAAATTTTGTTGCATGAAAGATTCAGGAGAGAAAAAAGTGTGGGGTGGGTAGTGGAAAAGTACATTATAGCTTGTGGGAGAAAGTGTGATAGCAAATTCTTGATAGTAACTCCTTGGAATGACTTTGGAGTCCCAAGAAGTTTTCTGATCTGGAAATCTTTGGAGCCCCTCCTGATGAGATAATGATTGTCCAATAAGGAAATGTTTCTAGGATTGTCCTAGTCCAGGCTCAGTTGACACAGTCTGGGTTCAGTTGATGGTCCCCTTTCTCAAGCTTAGTTGTGTGTGAGATAAAAATGAGCAGGAGTGCCCCATTCACTTAAATTAAAACAACAACAAAAAAATAGCTGGAGTTAGAAAATGAGAGTAGAAGAGACATTCTCTTCTACTCATTCAAAGTGTATTCTTTTCCTCATGAGGAAGGGAAAATGCCCTAGTGGCAGATGTAATGCCTGGGCACAAATATAAGCATATAAGTTCCTGACGTGAGAACCCCTCTCCTCCTCTGTCCAGCCTCCCTTTATCTAGAGGCCAGGACTTACAATCTAGGCATGGAAGTCTATCCCAATCAGAAAATAGCTAGATACATGAACTCATCACTTGGAAGGGGATAAGGTCCTAAATTTTCAAGGGTAAAGAGAGATAAGGAGCCAGCTGGAGTTTGACTGAGTGGCCTTGTTCTTCTTGTTTCTTGAACCCTGATGATATCTTAGAAGTGAAATAAAAAGTCTGTCTAAAAACAGACTTATTTACACATTTCATTTCTGGTGGTGGTGGGGTGGCACAAGCTGGGTTCTTTACTCTGAGAATTACACAAAATTTTATCCCATTTGGTCATCTCATTCAGTTGCAAAGGATTATTGTTATATATCAGAAACCCCTGGGAAAATGAAGGCTTGAGTAAATCCAACTAATTATTGTACTCAGTATTCCTTTCACTTTCTCAAGGGAAACATATGAAATTAGTTCCTGTAGAAGGACATGCATCTAGCTGGGAAAAGGTTGGCTCCTCAGATTGGCCTCTCAATACTGGAAATGTGTCCTGATGATTGCAGTCCTGGAGAATGGCTTCTTGTCAAAGAGCCTGCCCTCAGTGGACAAGGTCTGTGGATATGACTAAGCTTGTCCCTTTGGATATCTTTCTCTTTCAACACTATTTTTCTCCTTTGAATTTCTGGTAATGGAAGGAAAATACTTTTTCCTCACAGCAGCAATGAAAACTTGCAGCAAAAATTTGAAAGACATTCCCTCTTCCAACTCTTTCTGAAGATATTTTATTAGTGACAAATTTATAGTACATCTAAGGTTTTCAAAGCATTGTGTTAGAGGTAGAAAACGATTAACAATTGTGTCTGATTCCAGGAGAAGGGATCACAAAAGAGCCATTATATAGTGCAGAGAAGCACAAGGTCACAGAGACCAACCAATCCTGGTGGGATTGACGAGAATATGCACTAAGACAGAAGACTTGTTTTTGGGGTTCGAGGAAGCGGCTGTTGGACAACATCAGATGCAGGACTTCCCCGTGCCAGATCTGGAGTATCTCAGTCTAGCTACAATGTTGGCTTCTCTATCCCTGAGAGCAAAGGCAAAATCAGACCAAGGAATAATATTTCCCATTTGCTGCTAAAATATGGTCCTTTTTCTGTCTTTCATAAGTTTGGCAATTTTTTGTAGTCCTGGCTGCTGACAGGGTAAGTGCATATTGCTACAAGGGTCCTACAAGCTTTCGGTCATAAATCACTTTATTGGACCCTGATTCTAGGACCTGTTATAGGCTTATTCTTGCCTACTTAGAATTTTTATATACTATTTAATTTTGATATTTTTTCTTCATCTATTTGTTTTTTTATGCTTTTGACTTCCTTTTAACAATTGATTCACATACCTCATAACTCAGCCATTTATCCCAGGATGATCCATGTGTTTTTCAACACCTTCTTCAGTGGGGATTGTATAATTAATTTAAGTTTTAGTTTTATAAAAAAATTTTCTTATTTGACATTAAAGGATCTATAATGAACTTTGGGATGTAGTGAGATTTTAACTGTAGGGGGTTGAACACATTTATTTTGAATGTAAACTCTTATGCTGAAGGGGACTGCCACCTAATTGGCTTTTTGTCAATGTGTCTAACAACCATTGGTTTTGTTCTTTCTCTTTTATTTCCCTTTTATCCCCAAATTATTGTAATTTCCCCCTTAACAAATACAATATTGTATTTACCTCTAGTTGAAGATCCTTAGAGGTATAAGCTAGTTACGTTTAAATGATCCATTGAAGGGATTAGTCTCCCAAAGGATCACAGGGGGAATTAGACTCTGTTACCCTAAAAACTACAATTCCCAGCACCCCACTCTCCTTCTCACATTACATGCTGATGTAGGCAGGATATAAATTTTGTGTAGTCCTGCCTCTCCTCTCTTCTCTTCCTGTGATGGCAGCTGTGGACGTGGGGTTTTTGAGCAGGTAGAAAAACTTAGTCACATGGTTTTGTTGGATAATTACCCTTTTATTCCTTTACTTCTAGTGATTATTAATAAACTTTATAAAAATGTAATACTTGGCATATTGGACGTTAATTTAAATCTTACATTTAGGTAGATAAAATTTAGAACTGAGAAGGATTTTATAGAGGTCTTAAAACATAATGTCATAGCTAAAGAAGAGTTACTTTAGAATAAAGAAAGCATTAGCTAGAAGAAACTTTAGAACAGGAAATACCAAAACTGAGGAAATCTTAGGACAATAAGCCCAAAATATCAGAGCTAGAAAGCATATTAGCTTGTATCAAAAGGAGAACTTTGGGATATAGATCATAGAAAGTGAGAACAGAAAGAGTACATAGAATGTAACAATCAAAAGAGAGATATACAGTGATCCCTCACCTATTGCAAGAGTTACGTTCCAGAGACCCCCCATGATGGGTGAAAATCTGCCAAGCAGGGGCTTTATATTTATTTTAATATATATTAAGGCTTTATAAACCTTTCCTACTCTCCTATAAACCTTTTCCACACTCTTATTAACCCTTCCCACACTATTATAAACACTAAGACAATTGATGCCCAGGATACAGAACACAGAGCTGTGACTGGTCACCTTTCATTCCATCAGCCAATACAGAAATGCTCGCCTTATACTCCTCCCTGTACAATCTCTCATGCTGACAAACTTGCCCAAGTGGTAGTAGCGTACTGCATATCCATTGTGTACAGTATAGTATTCATCTGCAAAATCCCTCAATATAACAAAAACTCTGGGATACAGAATCAGATATATATTTTTTAAGCCTGCGAAAGAGTGAAGCCACAATAAGTGAACCATGATATAGCAAGGGATGACTGTAGTAGGCTTTAGAATAGAGAATCCCAGATTTAGAGAAGAACATTTATTCAATTCAACATAGTAGACATGCCTGGATATTAGCCTGGGTCCTTGTTGCCCCACCTATTTGTCCCTTCGTTCTAGCAATAGTGGGATTACATTCTTCCCTGAGTGTAAATTTTTACGGATGTTTATAAAATCATCTGAGGCCTTATTACTATCTGAAGATCAGTATTCCATCAATCAATAAATAAACATTTAATAAGTGCCTACTATACGTCAGGGACTGTATATACTCTGAGGATATAAAAAGAGACCAAAACACTGCTCTCAGGAGTTTACAATCTAATGGGTAAAATACTATTCAAACAAATAAATACAAAGCAAGCTAGATAGAGGATAAAGAGGAGATAACAGAAGGAAGACACTAGAATTAGGAGAGATTGGGGAAGGCTATTTATAGAAGATAGGATTTTAGTTGGGGCTTAAAGGAAGCCAGATTGTTCAGCAGGCAGAGCAGAAGAGGAAAAGAATTCCAGAAATGGGGGACTGCCATAGAAAATGACTGGAGCCAAGAGATGGAACAACCAGAGGCTAATAACTCAGGAATGGGGAGTAAGTTATAGGAAAAATATTATGAGAGGATCTGTCTATGAGGAAGAGAAGAGAAGTAAACTGGGAAATATAGATGATGTAAAAACAAGAGATAGAAAGAGTGTTGAAAATCATAATTCATATTCTGTTAAAATCATAAGTCTACACATAAAATATCATAGCAAATCTGAACATTTATTTTAAGATAGAGCATAGTAAGAAAATAAGCAATAAATGCAAGACCCTAAAAAAGAAACAAGGTCTGATTCTAAGTGACCAGTAATAAGGGAATGAAATGAGGTTAGGCAGGAGTGGGAGATGTTTGTTATCTGACTGGGGTTTGCATCCCAAATACACAAGGGGTGAATGACATAGTTTAGGGGATGAATAGATGTCTTAGATACAATCTGATGATATCAAAGCATAGCTGGGAAGTGTATCTCTGTGTCTATCTAAAAATTTAAGGGAGAATCCAATGAGAAGATTCCTCTCAGGGGGTCTTTCCTTATCGCGAGTCTCTGATGTCCAGAGTCACCTTTTCCTCAGCATTACAGGAATGCAAGGAAGGAAGGAATTTTCCACTAGTGGAGTTTGGAGTGTACAAAGGGAAACCCAGGGTTTCAGGCCGACACCAAACAATTCAGGATACAAAATCTTCAAAGGAGGATGTTTAAAAAGGATTTGGAGTTCCTTCATTAAAATACCTGGTCAGGGTATTTTGGTTGGGCTTTGAAAGCAGTTCAGCTGGTTTTATGAAGGCTGCCAGCTTCTTACCAGAGACTAGAGACCTCTGTCTCTTGAATTTAGCAAGAATGTGATACATTCCTTGAGAATTGTACTCTATTTCATTAGAATCAAACGCAATAAGGGGTAGTGAAGTGACTCAGCAGGTAGAAAGCCAGGCTTAGAGATAGGAGGACATGGGTTCAAATTTAGCCTTACATTCTTCCTAGCTGTGTATTGATTCTAAGACAGAAGGTAAGGGTTTTTATAAAAAAAAAAATAAATAAATCTTATCCACTGAATACAGTGATGTCTCTTTTATGTATTATATTATGGGGAAAGCCAGGGGAGTTAAACTAAAATATTATTTTGTGGGCTCAGTGTGGTGTGAGGGAGACAGGAATAACAGAAGGCAGGACCAAATAAGGTATGGAGCCTGGGTTTAACTGCTAAGGAGATTATCTGTTAACAGAAGTGGCAGTTAGGCCCTCACTGTCTCTCTGCACCATCTAGGCAAGGGGCCTATGGAAACCAGCAGGCAAAAGGCAAGAGTTTATAACAATTTTAATTAAGGAAACTAGGGTAAAGGATGGGAATAGGTGTTTCTACACTTTCAGACTAAGGGCAAACCACAGAGTCAGGGGAGGGACTTTCCTACACTCAACTGAGACCTAAGCCAGGCAGGGCCCAGAGAATAGCAGGACTGAAGTGGGCATCCTCACAGCAGAGTCCAGACTCACTCCAGTGATGTTCCAGCTCCTCCAGGACCACTAGCTGCACTCCTTCTGGTGGGTAGATTCTGGGAGCTGACCCAGCCCAAGTTAACCTGCAAATCAGGTTGGGATTAATAGTCTCTACCAAAATCTCCCACAAGTAGTTGTCAGTCTTCTTTCAGGATCTCTGGAAATCTGAGGTTTCCCAGGGTCAGTTGCAACTTGTCCCAACCACCATGGAGTCCTTCTCAGAGAGAGAGCAAGCTGCTTCCTGCTTCCCCATTCCATGTGGAATTCTCCAGCCCTTCCTGTTAGGTCTCCTAACTAATAACTAAATAATCTTCCTCACAACAATTTTAAGATCTAAAGTTCACAATCTTATATTTTAATCACTAAAGTCCGCAATAGAAATAGGGTCCAGACCTGTAATTACACTAATATAGAGAAGTTCTCGATAAGAAAATTCTTTTTTCTAATGCAGATTTATATCCTCTATGCAACTTGTAGTCTTACAGATTTGTCTAGAGCCCTGGGAAGTTAAATTAATTGCTCAGGATAACAGAGCCAGTATATATCAGAGATAGAATTTCAATTGAGCTTTTCCTTTCAGGCTCACTTAAAAACTCTTACATTTATCAATTTTTAAATTAGATTCTTATTGCCTACATGTAAGCTCTAGGACCCTGAACTTTAAAAAAAATTATTATTATTATTATTTTTAACCCTTGTACCTCGGTGTATTGTCTCATAGGTGGAAGATTGGTAAGGGTGGGCAATGGGGGTCAAGTGACTTGCCCAGGGTCACACAGCTGGGAAGTGGCTGAGGCCAGGTTTGAACCTAGGACCTCCTGTCTCTAGGCCTGACTCTCACTCCACTGAGCTACCTACCCAGCTGCCCTAAAAAATTATTTTTTAATCATTTTTTCTTCGTGTGTGTGTGTGTGTGTGTGTGTGTGTGTGTGTACTGTATGGGGGTTTGCAGCAATTGGCCAATATTTTTCTAAAGCCTTAAGGAAGCTCTCAAATATTATCTATACATATGGAATTCCAAAATGCAACCAATTCTTTGATTTCTACTAAAAAGTTTTATTCTAGGATGAGTTTAGCCTCCTGGAGGTGTTACTAGGATTTTAAAACCCTGAAACTTTATTATTGCAGCACCAAGTAAATAATAATTTAGCCCTAAGCTGTAGTTAATAAAACTTGCTATTTAAAATGAAATCTTAAGATATCATAATTGATATTATTCTGAGTCTGATTGCAGGTATGCTCATCAATCAGGACATGCTATTAAGACAATGATTTCTAGTGCCAGCAGCCCTCTGGGGCTGACCTCTGTGAGCTGCAGGTAGAGTTCTGGCTCAAGGCAAAAGCTGGGAGAGGGTGAATTTTTGTATGGGCAGAGGTAGGCTTTCCCTGTGTTGATTTTCCTAATATAATGTTTCTACTAAAATAAGAAATATTCACACCCAGCTGACTTTGAGCCTGGGAATTTTTTGTCAGTGCAATTAGCTATCTCTTTTATCTTGTATCGAGGGCTATTGGTTGGACTTTACATCAGACTAAGGGACCATTTATCCCTCTTTATAACTAGGTCCTCCTTTTTCCTTTATAGCAGCTCTCTATACTCAGGATAAGAGATTAGTGAAATATATGAACACAATATTAAATCCTTATGAAATATGCTGAAGATGAAACACATCCAAGTCATTGGTTCATGAAGTCAAAACTATTCATCTTGAAATTTTAAGCCTTTTAATAGCCCTGGATACAAGAAAATAGATGGATGTGTGTGGCCTTGATATATGTCATAACTTTCTTAGAGTCCTTCAGATATCTCAGAGGGGTATAGAAATAGTTACAGAATTAGACTGTGATCTGGGAACATATAAAATCAGGATATAATTCCACTGTTTAATATGGTTACATCAAAAGTATTTTCTGTTTTGTTTTAAAGTTTCATCTCAAGTAGTTACTTATCTTTGAGAAAAATGTTACATAATCTTTTTTTAGTGTCTCTATATAACATCTAATTCTACTTAAGACTTGTTATTTGTTGTAAAACCAACACCTGAGTAGTGGATATATTCTGTATCACAGGCAGATTTCAGAAGGGTTTGCAGGAAGATCTAAGAACAATAGTCTTTTGGTATAATATTATCCGGATCCAGCCAGATACAACCACGAGACCCGTGAGTCAGCCACCTGAAAAAACCATAGGGAGAGAGAAGAGAGACCAAGGCACAATAAAGACAAATCAGTCTTAATTGTGACAAGGCTCGTTTATTGTGTGCAGGGAGTGGGTTTATATGCTTATAGGGCTGGGGTAAGGAATTTTCCGATGGTCTCAGGCCGTTGGTCTCGCCACGCCTATCCCGGATGAAGCTGGATAAGTTTCTATTCCTAACATAAGTTTCGTTTCTTGAGAAACCCTTCACTAAGTTTTGTTTCTATGGTTTCTATGGTTTTTAGGTTTTGTTCCTTGGTCTCTGACAATTCCCCCTTTCTTTTCTTTTAAAGAGGCGATTTTGCCAGGACCGCAGTGACGGCCCCTGTCTTAGGCTACACAGGGGGAGTTACTTGGCCATCAAGGGTCAAGGACCTGTGCTACTCCCGTCATTGGGTCACCGCCCTGCTGGTGAAACAAAGACGGTCACTGTCAGGCGAGGTGTGTGGCCGTTCAGTGTCTGTTATTTCTATGCGATGGTATTGGACCATAGGGTACTTAGTGAGGGCCGAGTCAATTCTCGTTTTGATAAATCCGGTCAGGCATTGGAAAGCCCAAGGGCCAAAGGTGAGAACTAGGAGGAAGATAAAAAGGGGGGCTAAAATGGTGGGGATCAGGGTAGAAAGCCAAGGGGAACCTTTTAGGAGATTGTTAAACCATCCTTCCTGAGCCTCGGCCTCCCTTTTTCTTGGGGCAAGGCGTTCTCGTAATTTTGTCATAGATTCTCTTACAATGCCGGTATGGTCGGCGTAAAAACAACATTCTTCTTTCAGGGCTGCGCATAGTCCGCCCTCTTTCAAAAGAAGGAAGTCAAGACAGCGGAACGCCCCTCCGCATCCAGTGTGAGGAAGTTAAGAACAAAAAGGGCATGTGCAAGAAGCAGGGTCTGATTGCCACACAATGGGTAAAGGGTTTCTTGGGACTTGAGTTTAAAAAGGGTGTTCTTAAGGGTTTGATTTGCCCGTTCAACAATGCCTTGTCCTTGTGGATACTTGGATATTGATAACTTATTTGATACAATGTGGAATAATTTGCCTCACATCTCATGAATCTCTTTCCAAATCTATTGTCACAATAGGAGGGTAAAATATCTTTCGGGACAAATTCATTTATATAACCATCAAGTTTAGGCATAGAAGCCTCATGTTTGAAAAAATGTCATCTATAGCTCATGTATAGGATAAGATCAGTAGCAGATTCTTATTCTCCTGAGAGAGAAGTGAGAAGATTACAGTTTGAGAAGATTAAAGTGAATAACTTTAAATAATTGAATGAAAATTAATACAAGAAATTAAGTACATTGTAATGAATAATAGTAAACTTTGGGATTCTAGGACCCTGCTTTCACCAACAACAGAGCAACCCAGACCCTAGTCCCATCCCTTGAAGTCCCAGGCCTTGGCACCAGCCTGCAGTGAGGCCTGGAATTCCATAGGGCTAGGCCATTTGAAACCTGCACTGTGATGAAACCCTTAGTTCCAGGAAAAAATAGCTCAGAGTTCTGAGTCCTACAAGCTATCAGCAGAGGAGATAGAATCATGAGCTTTCAGAACTCCCAGTCCACATGCAAAAAAAGGTTAAGAAAATGAGCAAACAGGAGAAGAAACATCTAACCCTTGAAAATTTCTATAGAGACAAAGAGCAAGGCACAGATTCAAAAGGGAATGGTGAGATCTAAGCAACTACATGCAAAACTTCAAATAAAAATGGGATTGGGAGAACTCAAAAAGGAATTTAAAAATCAAATAAGAGAGGTCAAAGAAAAATGGGAAAAAGAAATGAAAGCAATGCAAAAAAATAACAGCTTACAAATAAAAATTGGTCAATTGGAGAAAGAGGAATAAAAATCCAATGAAGAAAAAAGTTTTTTTAAAAAACAGAATTGACCTACTGGGAAAAGAGGCAAAAAAACCAATGAAGAGTTCCATGAAAAGTAGAATGGACCAAATGGAAAAGGAGGATCAAAAGGTCATGGAAGAAATTGCCTTTAAAAATTATAATGGGACAAATAGAAGCTAATGACTTCATGAGACATCAAGAAACAACAAAACAAAATGAAAAGAATTAAAAATAGAAGAAAATATGAAATATCTCAATGAAAAAACAAATGACTTGGAAAATAGTTCTAGGAGACACAATTTAAGAATTATTGGACTAACTGAAAGTCATGATCAGATCACATACTTGTGTTGTAGTCCTGGGTCATGGTTCCAGGGCCAGGAGGAGTACTAATATACCTGTACTTATAGGCATATAGGAGCAAACAACTCTGGTCAAAGTACACAAAGAAATGTGTAAATGGAATTAGCTCATCCTTATTCATTCTTTAGACTTTAGCCATCAGGAATAATGTCACCCCACCCAACTTAGAATTAAGTGGAGAGGGGGAGGTAAGTGACAAATCAAAAACAAGTGACTGCACCCATGACAGTCCAAAACAGTATTGAGGCTGTCATTTGTCCATGTGAAACTAGAGGTGGATGCAGGAAGTGAAAAAATGTTTATACATCTTTTTTTGAGATTGCAAAAAATGGGAAGCTGAAAATGGTACCCATAATTTGGGGAATATCTGAATAAGTTATGGTGTAAAATTTTTTTAACTGGTTGAGTTCTTTTTATTCGAAGATATTTTATTTTCCCAATTACATGCAATACCAATTTTCCACATATGTTTTCTGGAATTATAAGATACAAATTGTTTCCTTCCTTCCCTTCCCCTATTCAGAGGTAATTTGATCTGGATTGTATATGTATATCATGCAAAAAATACTTGCATATCGGTCATTGTAAGGCAATACTCATATAAAACCAAACTCCAAAAATAAAACCATAAGCAAACTAATGTAAAAGATAGTAAGCTTTGATCTGAATCTCACTCCAATAGTTCTTTCACTGGAGGTGGAAAGCATTCTTTATCATAAGTCCTTCAGATTTGTCCTAGATCATTGTATTGCTGAGAATTGTTAAGTCTTTCACAGTTGATTATTGTACAATATTCTCTTACTGTGTGCAATGGTCTCCTGGTTCTGTTTATTTCACTCTCCATCAGTTCATGTAAATTTTTCCAGCTTTTTTCTGAAATCATATTACATATTTCATCACTAACTTATACCACAATTTGCTTAGCCATTCTCCAAATGATGAGCATACCCTTAATTCCAAATTCTATGCCACCACAAAAAGAGCTGCTAGAAATAATTTTGTAAAAGTAGGTCTTTTCCTCTTTATGGTATATAATTATGATGGAATACTATTGTACTACAAGAAATGATTATAATGGTTAAATTGGGATTTTGACTAAATAAGAGAGTTACAAAAAGTGGTCACCGATTATTATCCCTTATGTCAGGAAAACTATTAGCAGCAGCTTTTAACAATTTTGTTTAATTGGAGTATTAGTAAAAAGAGGGAAATGTGGAAGGGAAAGAGGAAAGGAGACTAGCCTACCCTAAATGCTGATCCAGTGAAATGAAGCTTGTTCCCCAACAGAATTCTAATTTCCACGTGGGAATCCTAATCACTCACCAGCAAGCTGGACAGGATCCAGGCAAGGTCCCAATGCAGAAAAACCCAGGTGAGCTAAGCTTACCGAGGCAGCAGTGAACCCAACAAGAAAGTCCCTGACTCCAAGAAGCTCCAAAGCCAAAAATCAAATTCCCAAAGCCCAAAACTCCAGTCAAAAGGCCCAAAGCTCCAAGTCAAAGTCAAAGTCCAAAATCCCCAAGGAGCCATTCTCCAAAGAAGAAGTCCAAAGAAGAAGATCCAAGGAGCTGAGACTCCAAAGAAGAACTCCAAAGGAGAAGTCCTTTGGACAGGAAGTTCAGGACTTTTTACAGTACTTTTTCCATATCACTTCCTGTCTCTTTCCCACTTTACAAGAACAAATCACAGTCTTTCAATTTGCCTAGCCCTGCCCTGGGGGGTGGGGGTGGGCTGTGGCCTCTGGAGTTGTCACCCACTCTAGCAAGTGACTTGTGAACTCTCATACTTAGTGACTGGTAAAGTACTAAGTAGGGGTACTTAAGTTTTTAATTGATTAACTTAAAAGTCACTGATTGATAAACAGAGAGTGTAATTCACTTTTCACAGGATTAAAGGGATAATTTCAGAGAAACCTGAGAATATATATAAACTGATGCAGGGTGAAGAGAGCAGAACTAGGAGAATAAGTTATAGAATCACAAGATGGTAAAGATAAGCAACTTTGAAATAACCAGGGACTCTAGTCAGCATAATTACTAACCCCTGTACCAGAGGACAAATGATGAAAATGCTATCTACCTACTGAGAGAGAGGTCAAAGAATCTGAGTGCAATTTGGGATATATATTTTTTGGATGTGGCAATTGTTAAAAGAATGGAGATATAGAGATGGGTATATATGTATAATAACTGCAGTTGGTGGGAGGAACACCTACTACTTTCACCCTGGCTGCTGCTGCAAATAATCCCTCTTCTCCCTGAGAGGTTTGGTTGATTAACCTGTCAGTGACTCCTTCTAACAGCTGCCCAAGTGAGGAATCCTTGAGAGGTTAGGTAGATGGTTAACCTCTCTAGGCCCAACCTGGGTTTGGATTGATTGGTAATGGGCTATTGATTAGCTTTAGATAACGATTAGGCTCTGACTGCTATAAGGGGGAAAAGGGTTTTTTGGGGGTTCAATATATTAAAAGATGGTTGCCAGAGGATTGAACTATTATCAATCCTCAATTAAGAATAATCTCAAGTCAAAATTGACTTTTATGGAAGTTTATTTACAATTAAGAAGAGAGAGAGAGGAAATAAGGAAATAAGAATCTAACCCAGTAGGTAATTTACTACGATCCTCTAATTAATCCAGGTAGATCTAATTAATCCTCAGCCGAGAGTCAGAGGGCCAGAGGCCCAGAGGTGAATGAAGCAAAAATTCATTCACAGAGTCTATTAAAAGAAGTTTCTTAAGAGCAATTCAGGAAGATTCAGTCATTAAACTCACAACATGGAATTCAAAAGAAGATATTTAAAATAGTCTCACCAAGGTCTCAATACTCCAGCCAACACTCCTTCATGGACCAGAAGAGCTCCTTCATCAGCCACACTCTTCACCAGAAGCTCCCAGCTGACTAAGGACCTTCTCCTTTTATAGGGATCATTTATGTGTCACTTCCTGTGCCTCCCTCCTAATTTGCATGTCCAATCACAATAGAGGCTTCTCATAGAAAGCCTAGGGGAAGTCAGTCGAATCTGATTCATCACTCACTCTACGACACTTGGGTTAGGACCTCCCAGAATTAGAGGTACTCTCACCTTTGGTGATTAAATCTAAAGATGGACAGAGTAGACTTAATCTAATTATCACACTGCATAATTGAGCTCCCTTCCTAAGGGCTGTGATAGAATGACCACTCAGGAAGGTACTTGTTATTAAACACTTTTATCTATTGATAGGGAAAGGATAGTAAGGTACAGGGTTGGGGATTGGAAAGCCTATTGCTCTATTTGACTATTAACTAATTGATAATCAGGCCTGGAGACTGCTAGGTTGGTGGAGTCTTGAGGTCTTCACCCTTTCTCTATCTCTGACTGGACCTGGCCACAGCCAAGCCAGAGAATAGGGAAGGCTATTGCTATAGATTAATATTGATGGTCTGTGTATTCTCTCAGCTCTCCTACCAATAGTATTGATGGTTCATTAGTTCTCACAGTCTAGCAAGGAAATAGGTTCAGGCTTTGGTCTACCCCTTCTTCTTCAACCACCCTTCAATCACCCTCTACCCCATTTGATCCACAGAGGTTTGCTCAAGTCTCAATTCAGAGATCTGAGATCTCCAGTTTTAAGCCTCTGAGTCCAGAGTCCAGAGACTCCCTCCACTGTAGCTGTAAGGGGATATATATATATGGTGGGGGCTAACCAGTGTTTGCTCCTGGCTCATGGCACCTGGGAACATTCTGAATCTCTCAACTGCCATCCCTGTCAGTCAAAGTAGCATCCATCTTATCCCAGATTAATGATTATAACATAATGCAAAAAAAAAAAATTAATAGGGATCTCCCTTTTCTTTCATTTTCATTTGGGAGAAAGGCAAATGGAAGACAAGGCAGATTTTGGTGAATGAAAATGTCTTAAGGTCAGGGAAGAGGGGAAAAGGGATATGGATTGGAGTATTTCAGGGTTGGGAAACAAAGACTTGATTTCTGTGGGGAGTTTAAAGTGTTTTTCTTGATCAGCTGCTTCCCAATAAGAAAATGAATAGATTTTTGAGTAGACACTCATTATCTTTGGGACTTTTAGGGCATATTCTACTGAAGGGAATGGAGAGAAGACACTTCAAAAGAAGATCAGAAGGTCTGAAAGATTGGGGTTCATCAACATGTCTGTACTAGTCTCCAAAAGTGAGAACAGAGCTTGGGATGTTCAAGAAGACTATAAACAAGGGTTCCTTGAGAAAGGAAGGAGAAACAATCTACTGGTAGATGATTACAACCAGAATACAGGCTGATATGGATCAATACTTGTTGTTCACTCATTCAATTACCTCCAAATCTTCATGACCCCTATGGACCACTGACAAAGATACTGGAGTGCTATTTCCTTTTCTAGTGGATTAGAGTAAACAAAGGTTAAGTGACTTTCCCTGGTCACACAGCTAGTGAGTGTCTGGGGCCAGATTTGAATTCAGATATTTCTGATTGTAATCTCAGCACTCTATACACTGCACCATCTAGCTACCTATGTGGCCCTCAAATGAGGAGATGCTGACAAGTGATAATAGCAAAGGATAGTCAGAAAAAGGGACAGCTAGGTGGCATAGTACATAGAGTGCTGAACCTAAAGTTAAGTAGATCTGAATTCAAATCTTGCCTCAGACACTAGCTGTGTGACCCTGGGCAAATCACTTAACCCTATTTGCCTCAATTTCTTCATCTGTGAAATGAACTAGAGAAGAAAATGGCAAACTACTCTAGTGTCTTTGTCCAAAAAAAAATCCTAAGTGGAGTCATGGAAAGTCAGACAAAACTGAAAAATGACTCAACGAGAACAGCAACCTCTCTCCTGGACCCCAGGCATATCTCCAATAGCCTCGTGGACATCACAAATTGGATGTCCCATAGATATCTTAAACCCAATATATCCAAAATGGAACTCATTATCTTTTCCCCAAATCCCTAATCTTCCTAATTTAAACCATTACTGTCAAATGTACCACCGATCTCCCAGTGTCATTCTCTACAACTTACTCTCCTTCTCCTTCCCTGTCAGGAGGTGGGTAGCATGTTTGATCATGAATGCTCCAGAATCATACATGGCCATTTCATTGATCATAGTTCTTCAGTGTTTCAAAGTCATTTGTCTTTAAAATGTTACTATATTAATGATTCTCCTGTTTCTGTTTACTTCATACCGAGCTAGCTCATATAAATCTTCCCAAATTTCTCTGAAATCATTCCCTTCATCATTTCTTACATCACAATAGTATTCCATCACTTTCAACTACAATAATTTGTTCAATAATTCCTTAATTTATGGACTCCAAGTTGGAGTCTTTAAATCTGACCCATTAGACCAAGTTCCTAAATCTATTGTGACCTCTAGTGGACTGCATAAGTATATCTTTTTAATATGTAATCTTTCAGTACCATTTCTTTATTCTCTTCTTTTTGAATAGTTATACCTTTCCAGAGCTATAGTCCAATAATGAGTCTCTAGAACTAAGAGAGATAAAAATGACAAGCACAAACACCCCAGTCACTTAAATAAACAAAACCTGGAGTCAGAAAGATTAAAGGGACAGTAATTTACTCTTTTCCTCATGAGAAAGGCAGATGCCCTAATAGCAAATGCAATATCTGGGTGCAAAAACAGACATTTTATAGGCTCCTAACACAAGACTACCCCCTACCCCTACCCTGTCCAGTGCCAACCTTTTGGGGTCTGAACCTACAATCTAATTGCGTGGATTCTAGCAGGATCAGGATACAGTGTGGCACAGTAAAAAGTATTATTTTAACATTCTTAAGAGAGAAGGAAGCAACTGAAATGTTTATTGCCTTTGAATCAGGGTCTTCTGTCTTTTATCTGTATCCCTTCCAGATTTGTCCATGGTCTTCTAGATGAACAGCCAACAAAAGGCAACAAACTTTGGGGTATTAACTGGGTGTTTTTGCCTTGAGAATATCGGAGGTGGGAAGGTGTAAGCCTAATGTCATTCTGAGAATAACACACTTAATTTTATCTTAGTACCAAGTCTCAAGATATCTAAGAAGTGAAATTGGATTCTTTATGTTAAGATCATTAATTTACCTTGTTATATATACTTTACACATTTGTGTATGGACATCTGGCTTTTCAAAGAATCTCAAATTTGGAAGGAACTTCAGAAGCCATCTAGTTCAACCCATAACTGTCAACTGTCAGCTACCCAGCTTGGTGTATTTCATTGTCAATACCCATTCCCCAGATGCCCTGGGTGGTTTATTCAGTGTATCTATTCAGTCCTTTCCCTGTGGGGTGTGGGTGTGTTTCCTGTTGTGTTTATTCCCACTTGCCTATTTCAAGGTGAGTTCCAAGGTTGGAGTTGGAAGAGTTCAGGCTCCAATGAAAAGCCAAAGGAGTCCAGGAGGAAGCAATAGTTTCTTTTTTCTTTTTTTTTTTTTATTGATTAATTAAGAAAAATTTTCCATAGTTACATGAATCATGTTCTTTCCCTCCTTTTCTCCCAGCCCCCTCCCATAACCAACAAGCAATTTCACTGGGTTTTACATGTCATTGATCAAGACCTTTTTCCATATTATTGATATTTTGCATTAGAGTGATTGTTTAGAGTCTACATCCCCAATCACATCCCCGTTGACCCATGTGACCAATCAGTTGTTTTTCTTCTGTGTTTCTGCTCCCACAGTTCTTTCTCTGGATGTGGATAGTCTTCTTCCTCATAAGTCCCTCAGAATTGTTCTGGATCATTGCATTGCTGCTAGTAGAGAAGTCCATTACATTTGATTGTGCCACCATGTATCCACCTCTGTGTATAAGGTTCTCTTGGTTCAGAACTATTCCACCTTGGCCTCATAGAAGGGCAGACATCGCTATATTGGAGTCAGTGTACAGAGTGTCCAACTATGGTTGATTAGATCAATACAAGCTTGATCAGGTCAGGGGCAAATAGTCATATGAATATTTGGGATGGAGATGTCTCTAAATTTGTGTATCTCAGATTTCTTTTGAGCTACTGCAATTCTGCTTTGCTCAAAGAGCACAGGACCTTCTTTGATGCAGGAACACTATGCTGGATGAAGTCCCATACCATTGTCTCTCGTGTCTCACAATTGATTCCAAAGTTCTCCAGGAAGATCTTTAGAATGTCCTTGATCACTTTTTCTCACCTAAGCACTTATCTTGTGTGAATTCCCTATAAAATAATCCTTTGGGCATAAAAAGTTTGGTATTGAACAACATGGACAGCCCATTGGAGTTGTGCTCTCTGCAGTAATTTGAATGCTTGGCACTTAAGCTCAAAAATGGACCTCAGTGGTTAGTACCTTATCCTTCCAGGTGAACTTTAGAATCTTTCTAAGACAATTCAAATGGAAATGATTTAGTTTCCAGGCATGTTGTCCAGGATTCACGAACATTCAGCAGACTTTCAGTCTAGTAGGCAGCCTAATACCTCTCCTCTCTCACACTTTCCACATGCCAGAGGATGAGTAGAGTGGTCAGTAAAAAATAAATAGCCAGAGTACTGACAAATTCCACTGCTGCTTCAGTCCAATAAGAAGACAACCCTATGCCCTGGGCTGTAAGTGTGGTGAGTTGTGACTATAGCTCTCTTTTTTGCTGGTCCCTTGCCACAAGACTTCAAGGTAGAAGCAAAATAATAAAATAATGAGATAGTAAAATGGTAAAAAGGTAAATGGTAAAATGGTGAAGGTGATGTCTTTTGAGTCTTTCATAAATTGGATTTAAGTGAGTCATAGATACTTGAAGTTGTCAGCCTCACTCTTTCTATGAGGGCCATTGGAGTCCAGTGGCAAGATAGAAGTAGAGAATGATTGGCAATATCTTGGGATGCAGTGGATGACTTTGGAATTTTCTATACCTAACCAAACTCAAGGCCTTCATAGCACCAGATTCTAACACCTTCATAGTTCATTGAAATAAATATTCTGTTGGAGGATGTCTTCACTTGTGAGATAGATATCCCCTTAACTCACTTACAGGATTGAGAATTGTTAATTACTCTCAGTCTGCTTTAGCTGATCTGCTGAGACAGTTTTATTGGGGTATAGCTGCTGTGCATGCTACAGCTTCTAGAAGACATAGATGAGAGCTGGGTGGATGATGGACAACTAAAGAGAAAAGTAGCCTGAAAAAGGACATGAAAAACCCTCACAGTAGAGGTATTAGTTTTCTTTGAACCAATTAATCCCCCCACCTCCTCCCCCACAAGCCATCAACTATATCAGGAAGTAACCAGGAAGCATCAAGCCAAAACAGTTATTATAAGGAAGAGAGCCCTATGAAGAACACTTCATAGAGGTGCTTCAAGAAGCCTTCATACTTGGTACTGCTAATGACTCAGGAGTTCTATATGCCTTTGGGTCTAATAGATGCTCAATCAAAGCTTTTAGTTTCATTTTTCTCTTTGATTTTAATAAAATCTTCTTCTGTAGTACTATGGGCAGAGTCTTTGGTGTGACAATTAAAAATTCTGAGAGATGGGGTTCCAGGTAAGAAAATCAAGTTATTGATCAGGCTAGTAATAACTAATAAACTAATTTGTCAGTGATTTCTCTGAGTGATCAAAGACAAAGACATATAGTATCTTGAATCATTAAATACATTTTTGGAAACTCATTATTCAGTGTTCCCCCTAGAAAACCCAAGACATCTCTGTTTTGGTAAATAGCTAATGAGGAGGTGGGCCAACATTCTTTCAAGTCCCTCCCTAATTCCTTGAGGATGATGGAAAACACATGCCCAAATCTAAGAAACCAATGACTAGATGAAGAAATCATGTCATGTCTGGATAAGAGTGGCATTGTCCACCCTAATATGGGATTCTACTACCCAAAGATACACCTGATTGTCTCACTTATTAATGAAGAATTGATGTCAGTGTGCTTGAGGGTACCATGTATAACCTGGCTTTGGCCATGTCCACAAGGGGAAGGGAATATGCATTTATATAGCACCTACTATGTGCCAGACATTTTTTTAAAGTCAAGTTTAGGTTTCATTTTTTGGGGTTTGGGTAGCAAAAGGCAGAGACAATGAAATGAGGTATTAAGGTCACACTTTTGATCTCTGGAAAACTTTTAGGAAGTAGGAATCATTATTATCCTCATTTTGTAGGAAACAGGAAAACAGAGGTCAAATGACTTTCCCAAGGTCACACAGATAATAGGTGACTAAACCAGATTTAAAGTCAGGTCTTCTTGACTTCTGACTCAGCACTCTATCCATTATACCACCACCTGCCTCCATAAGGAATAGAGAAATTTGAAAGAGAGGACTAACCTCCCTAAAGAAGCAGTCTACCCAAGGTTACGATTAAAATTGATATAGATGGACATTAAAAGAAGTATTAATATTTTAATTAAAGCCATGTTGGTAAAATAAAGATGACCACATGCCTGATAAGATCTAATTAAAATCCCCTGCCATATTTTCTGCCCACCTGGCTCCCTTGTACCAAAGAGACTGCCTCCAACGACCTCAGGAGTCTTATACTGTTCTTTTATGTAATCACACTTCCTGTCTACCTGCATTACAAGAGGAATCATGGGAAGTGTAGTTTCCAAGTCCACTAAATGTCCACAGGCAGTTTTTCCTATATCTAAATATTTAAAACTCAAATGAACCCCAAATAACCCTCAAAGGAACCCCCAAAATTCCAAATAACACACCAACTCTTAATTTGGGGGGCAGGGGAGGTCTGTCATGGCTTTGATACTCAAAAGTGTTTGTAGGAAAGAGAAATTTGAAACCCCAGAAGAAGAAATATGCCACAGGAAGAATATATCTTGCAATTCATGTGGAGGAATAAGGCTGAAAAGCTAGATATCCCCAATTCTAAGTACCTTCCTCCTACCCCATCCTCCACATGAAATCCTGTGGCTTACTGATGTGGAAATGGACGAGAGATAGTCAGAATTACTGGGAGATGGCTAGTATGTTGATATGGTGGGACTGAAAGGGGTCTTTTCTTCCTCTCTCTATCTGCTAACAGAACTTATGTTAAAAATTCCACTTCCCAGCTGTACTGCTAGAAGAAAACTTCTAAATCCCTTTCCTGTCTAGCACAGAGAGAGACTGGTGATCTGTCTCTCCCAGACTGCCAGTCAAAAGAAGACAGAGTCCATACTTTTCTTACCTTGACTATAACCATTTCAATTCCAATGCTCTTCTAAGTTTTATTTTTTTATGTAAAAAATGAGTGATATGAATTAAAGATGTCAACTCAGGGCAAGATTTGGAAAGACTGATCCTTTAAAGAGGTGAGAGATGATTAAAGAAACAGATAATATCTCTATATACACTCACAGTCTCACTCTTAGACATATTTAGAAGTTATTTTTTAAAGCCTTCAGATTAATTGAAAGTGCAACCCATATCCATCTTTAACTATTAACTCTGAAACAACTTCCTGTACTCTCTCCCTGATTAATGCAGGAAGAACTTGAAGTTACTTCCCTGAAGTAATTATAGCTATGGTGGAAAAAGGAGAAGGAGCACTTGATTAGTCAACTTTTAGTCAGTTTAGCAGAAAGATTCACCAAGGAGAAGGAAGGTCTCTGATTACTTCAGTTAGTGGAAGTTATGCTTGCATTTACCATTTGAAAAGGTGAATCCTAAAAGATAGTGATCAAAGAGGGAATAAATGGTTTTAGGAAAATGATTCTCTAAGGATGTTCTGAAAATTAAGTGACTATTGATAAATTAAATAAATTAATACTTGAATTATAAAGACTTGTGTAATCTGGATTTGTAAAATATTCCTTGTTCAAGAATGTTAAAGATTTGCACTTCAAAACTATTTATGTGGAGGGATGTCCAAGGGCATCTGCCAGTTTGAATATTTTTCTATCTGGGCAGAAATGCTTGGATTAGAATAATCATAAATTAATATAAATTATTTCTCATAGGATTGTACCAACAACAAAATTTATAGTTTTTCTTTTATACACTGTTTCTTTTCAATATGAGCTAAGTAGAATGGGGTGGGAAAGACCCCATGATTCTGCACAGGAGAGATTAAAATGTAGTATGCCATCATTCCCTGGATGCATAAATATAGAAAATATAAGCCACAGATATAAATCCAGGTAAGGCCATTTCAGAAGAATTTGTCATTGAAGATGCTGAGGCTTCTGATCTCAGCCTGAAGCATCAACATTGCAGCTCTTAAAGAGTATTTAGTTCATTTTGAATTCAGGTTGCAATAGCTAGGGGTTCTTCTGTCAATCCTGGAAAAATAATCAAAGAGAAAAGCAGTTTCCACAATAGTTATTTTTATTTCCTTAGAAAGAGGGAATTCAGACACGTGCTAGAACCCAAGCAAACCTGAGTTCATCAGGGAGAAAAAGATTACAGTGTTCACTTGTGGGAAACTGGGGAAAGGGACATCCAAGATCAGTATTCTAGAGGAGCTATAATTCATGCAACAGGAGATGTTTATCATCTATTTGGAATAGACGATATTCATATTCATCATCAGACAATATTCACAGAAAATATCCATAGCTCAGATTGTTTAGCAGAACACAGGACTTTAAGGTCATGATGATAACAGAGAATAGCTTTGGAGCCTTCAAGATTTAGATTTAGAGTCTTCTTTCAGGGCAAAGGTAGCATTGACACTTGTTCAGGAATCATGCCCAAGATAGGCATCTCTGGATTATTTTTAAGTGTCCTCCTCAGTCAGTATAGTGGCATAACTCTAATGATATCAGGCCATTTGATATAGGATCAGTTAGAGATACCTGATAAAGGGTATCCTGGTATCAGTGCAAATCTGATGACCAAAAAGAGATAATTTGGCAGAACATCATTTTTGTAAGCATCTTTTTGGAGCATTATGAAATGATGGCCAAGAGGCATTTAACCAATATATAAAAAATAAGGAGAAAATAGAGGAACAATGCAATGCCCTGCAAAATGACATAGAAAAGAGAGCCAAATCCCCCCTGGAAGCCAATTAAAAAGGTCTAAATTCCATTCTCCAAAGGCCAAGAAGAAGATGACTTCCTTCTTCCAGGTGTGAACATTAGAAATAATATTTCCACACTGATTAACATAAAATGAGTACTTCTCTCCAATGTAGGCACAGGAACCATCTTGGGCAGCTTTAAAGGGCATCCATATCCCTTTAGTTTTGGAAGACCACTCTAGTTGCAGAATCAAGTTCACCCTGCAGAGTAAGGAGAGAAGGTGAGGCCAATTTGTGCAGAGTCAAGGCCATTTTCAAGTGAAACTATTCTAGCCCCTGAGACAGTGGCCCTAAAAAGGATCCACCACCCACTATTATATTCAAGAGGATCCAAGAAACCAGAAGCTCTTTACACTCTCTGATAAATGGACATTGATTAAAATAGGGAAGACAAGGTAGCTACATCAAGTAAAAGAGGTATGAGACTATATGTCCCATGCCATTTTAAAGGGAATGATATATACACATATGTTGGAACAACAAAGCAAAAATAGGCCACTGGAAGAGGTATCAAGGCCCATATCAACTGATGATCATCCATAAGTTTAAGAGAAAGTGCTTTTATCTAATGTAGAAGTCTTCAAGTTAAGCACCAAAAAAGCCAGTGGTTCTCTATAAAATATTGGGTTTGCAGTAGAATTGATCACAAAGATTTGGCCATAATGTGATACCCAAACATTAGTACCAGACACACACTACTAACAAATCACTATGTCCTTCATCTCAGCAAATCTTCATTTGTCTCATTTAACAATGGGCTATTAAAAATTTTTTCAGAAATATTCCAAATTAAAGTATGATTACAAAAGGCCTTAAAAATTCAGTCAACAAAGGTACAATTTGTTCTCCTGTTTGAAGGGACAGATATACAAAGGAAGAGATTACCAACCAAGGTGACTCTTGTTAAGATAGATTTACCTTGGTGCAACAGATTCTGAATTGAAACCATTCTCCTCTTTATTGGTTCTGTAACATTAATATGAAGGTCATAGAACAACTGAGAGCTTGAAGTGAGGTACTTCATAACACAAGTCCAGACACCCAGAAATTCAATAATTGGAACCATCATTTTTTGATTTAAAAAAAAAAGAAAAAGATATCTACCAGCTGGGACTGCAGCTGGGACAACCTTCCCTAGTGGAAGCTGTGCAGACTAACATTACAATACAGCTTATATAGGTTTACAAGATACAAGGCTATCCAGGTTCTTATTTGTCAAGAAAATGCTCATCACAAACACAGGTAGTGATAAGTAGATAACACTCAGATCATTCAGAAGATATTTACTTTTCACATGTACCTAAACACTCATCCAAAGTTAATTATTTTTACCTTGCATTCCATCCTGACCTATTTATTTGTACTTAAAAACTCATTCTTAGTTAGCTATTGTGTTATTTAGAATTCCAGGGGTCCCATTTAAAAGTATTTTACAAACTTCCTGTGGACATGTGGGGGACTTTGAAACCATATTTTCCGTGATCCAATGGGTTTCCGGTTTTGGATGTGACAATGGGAACCAATGTAGAGCGTGACTTAAAATTAGGAGTGGAGCCTGGGCTCACTTTCTTCCTACGAAGCAGCGAATGGAGATGGAAGGTATAGACTGACGGGGAGTTTGAAGAGATCTTAGCTAGGTGCGTGGTCCAATTTTTATTCTATCAACATGGGCCCAAATAAAATATTAGTTTTCCCCATAATATCAGCCTTTATCATTTTTAATCCTTACATTTATGGCAACCACCACATTGGAAAAGTAGCTCTCAATTTTTCAGATAGCCTACCTAGCCACTCAACTCTGAGACACCTCCGGATCACCCTCGGAGCCTCAGAGCGGCTCTTTTTCCATGCTTGCTCCTCTCCCTATTCTCCCCAGCCTCAAGGCTGCTTTTCAGGGGAAAGGGAAAATGGTTTTAATTGCCGCTGGGCTGCGAGTTCTTTTGCCCAGTGCCCAGGGCCTGGTGGCCCCTACCCACACTGTTTGAATGCTGGTTTCCTGCTGCCGCATCTGCTTTTCCTGTTCGATTTTCCTGACTCCTGACCTGGCCTCCATTCCTGCCTCGCTGTACTGCCTGACAAATCCCGAGCCCCACCAGTTCAGAACCCCTCCGCCGCTCCTGCTGCCAACTCCTGAGTCCCTGGCCATTTTAAGTTCGAATCTCAGAGACTGCTTCAGCCGCTGCTGCTGCTTAAGATTTGGGAAGTATTGCCCCCACCCCCCGCCTGCTCTCTTGTTACTGACTTTTAACCTGAAAGACACTTTTACTCCATTTTAGCCCTCCAAGTTTTTTCTCTAAAGCCTGACCTAGGCACCCCAGTCCTCCATATGGGTTTTCTAAAAACTGACCTAAGCGTTTCCCTAGCTTGGCGAGCATTTACTCTTCAATCGGGCCACATGGCCTATTTCAAACTTTCTTGCGATTATTTCAAACTTGAAACTCAGGGGAACTTTGAACTTTGAAATCCCTTAAGCTCAGAGCAGACCTTAATTATAAGGACCTTGAATTGGACCAGACATGGATTTTAAAACCTCAGACGTGAATGGGTTTTATTTCTGTTTTAAAGAGACTCTATTTTACTGTATTTTGCTGATTGGTTTTGGGAATTAATTTTGTCATTTTTTTTTTGTTGTTGTTGATTTTCCTGTTGCACTGACTCATTTTGAGCTAATGAGGTTTTGGCTGCTAGATTAATTCTGTTTATGATTTTATTGTAACTCCCAAATAACGAACAACCTATTAGAACTGGTAAAAGAGGTTTTTTTTTTTTTTTTTTTTTTTTTTTTTTTTTTTTTTTTTTACTGTATAGCTTGTTATCTGGTAATCATATTGTATTTCCTAATTTATTTAAGGTTTCATTTTTTGCTGTATAAAAACAATGCTGTTCTATGTACCATTTATGAACATCTTACACATTTTAAAGGTGTAAATAGCCTTATGTATACTGGATTTGCCATATAACCTATAGGAGCACATGGCTTAAATTTTTATTCTAGCTTGATAATTGTGTACAACCTTGAAGATTTTGATGCCTTGAGAATTTAAATTATGATTTTATAAGAGGTTTTAAATTTTACTTTAGATCCTAGTCCCTTCTGTATAAATGATAAGATTTTATACATTTTATTATAAAGAATTGTTGTCTTAAATGGGTAGAAGAAACATGAAAATTTCCTACCCAGGATTTTTTATACAGGAAGCCAGGAGGGCTCCTGTATGCTGATGTCTCTGTCTTTAGCTTGCTTTCTATCAGAAGGACCTATATTCCTGAGGATAATTTTGACTCAGAAGGTTTTTTTTTTAATCAGAATTTTTTTTTAGGCTCTGCCCCACAATTGCTATGGAGGCAGTAACAGAGTTTTTTGAGAAAATATCTTAGCCAAGGTTTGAATTTGTAACAAGTATATGATTTTTTAAACATCATAGCAAGTGATTATAATAACGGGTTGTTTATTATTGTTTTAAATGTATTACTAGAAATTGTGGTACTCGATTTGAATGTGCATTGTGAATCTGCTATTTTTGTAAAATCCATCTACACTCACAGCTCATGCAAAGGCTTAACAGGAAATGAATCTCATTTTTGGGTGAAAAACCCTTCACTAGTTCTAAGATATATATATATATGTATATATATATATATTGATTTTTAAAACATTTTATTTTTCTTCCTTACATGTGCAATGCAATATTTGTTCTTTTCCCATTTTTTTATCCTTGAGAGCATTGTATTTTTTTCCTCTGAGTTTGTTTTTAATTTCCTTATTGCTTTTCCTTTTAATTTTTTTAAATTAGAGCAATTGAATTTTTCCTTTTTTCTCATTTTTGTTAATCCTTTTTTGATTTTACAGTGATATAAGCTTAATGCGAATATATATTTGCTATATTATTAATGCATACCTGAAAAGCCTGAGACTATGATAACCTGCCAATTATTGGTAAATATTATGGGACTGTGATTTAATGTCTTTCTGTCAGATTCCAGGAGAAGTGCTAAAAAGAGCCACAAGGTCATGGAGACTGACTGAGAATCTGCAAAGTGCCAAGGAGCAAAAGGCCATTCAGATCATGGATTGCAGAAGTTCTATGCCAGTACTGAAGGGCTTGAAACTGGGGTTTGAGTTTTGGAGTCATATAGTCTTTTCTAACATTTTAGAGGACGAGAGTCCCCTTTAACTTAAATTCCTAGTAAAGCACCTAAGATTGGCTATAATTATGGCTCATTCTCTAAGAAAGTGCAGAAAAATCAGACCAGAGAGAGACATTCCCCTTATTTCTCTTATAGAGAGAGAGAATGGCAACTTTGTGTAGTCAATAGCTCCTGAATGGATAGCAAACTGCTTAAATCACTTTGATGGGGCCTTGATTCAAAGGCCTCTTATAACATTTTTTGCACATTTTACATTTCTTTTTTTTTTTTTTAAACCCTTGTACTTCGGTGTATTGTCTCATGGGTGGAAGATTGGTATGGGTGGGCAATGGGGGTCAAGTGACTTGCCCAGGGTCACACAGCTGGGAAGTGGCTGAGGCTGGGTTTGAACCTAGGACCTCCTGTCTCTAGGCCTGACTCTCACTCCACTGAGCTACCCAGCTGCCCTACATTTCTTTTGCCAATTGATTTCATACAACCCCGTGACTCAGTCATGCATCCTTAGCTGATAAATGTGTTATTTAGAATTTTCCTCAGGAGGATGTGTGTTAAGTTTTTAAAAAAAAAAATCGATAATGTAAAAAAATATATATATATTTAACTCTTAGGAGTAATTTCAGGGGGAAATGTATAATTCTTAGAAGGAAAGGTATGTTTTATAATCTATAATGTAAAGTTTAAATTCTTTTGAGAGTAATTTCAGGATAAGGATTTTGCCATCTCCCCAGAGTCCAGATAATGAACCTGTTTGGTGAAGGCACCATGAAGATGCCTGAAGAGCCTTCACTGGATCATGAAGATCCAAATTTGAACTTTGGGGTGCAGTTGATTGAACTATGGGGAGTTGAAATTGAGTTGAATGCATTTGTTTTGAATGTACACTCTTATACCAATAGGGGATTGCCGCAAATTGGCTTTTTTGTCAATGTGGCTAGTTTTATCTTTCTTTTTTATCCCCAAATTCCTGCAATTTAGAAGTTGACTATGTTTACAGATCCACCAGAAAAAAAGACCAATCTTTTTTCGCCAGATCTCAGGGGGAAATGTGTTATTTGGAATTCTGGGGATCCCATTTAAAAGTATTTTACAAACTTCCTGTGGACATGTAGGGGACTTTGAAACTACATTTTCTGTGATCCAATGGGTTTCCAGTTTTGGATGTGACAATGGGAACCAATGTAGAGCATGACTTAAAATTAGGAGTGGAGCCTGGGCTCACTCTCTTCCTATGAAGCAGCGAATGGAGATGGAAGGTTTAGACTGACGGGGAGTTTGAAGAGATCTTAGCTAGGTGCATGGTCCAATTTTTATTCTATCAACATGGGCCCAAATAAAATATTAGTTTTCCTCATAATATCAGCCTTTATCATTTTTAATCCTTACACTCTGTCCCTTTGTTGTCCATAGGGGAATTTGGACTCTGACCCACCACTGCCTAGGTTGCTTGGTCTCCTGGAGGAATTAGGTCAGTTTCCTAAATAATGCAGAAATGGGTTAATCTTCTTCAATTCTACTTTATTCTCTAACCTATTTCATTTATTAAGTCTACTTCAAGCTGTTAACTGCCCAAGTGGAGACTGGTTCTAAGAAAGCAACCATCTCCAGGAAAGGACTATGATTTTATCTCACACACAACCAACAATCTGACAAATATTCAATATTAGCAGAATGTCGAAGGAACTGAATTAAGGTGGAAAAGGCAAAGAGGACAGGGAAAAGGGTACAAAAGGTTAATACTAAGAGAGGGGTTCCATTTTTTTGGGGGGGGGGTTCCATTTTGCTCACAAATTACAACATATTCCAATGATTCACTTTAAGGAGATATAGACAGTATCCCAAAATAAAGGAAATAAATTGTTGTCTACATTAGATGTCAGCTTCTTCTGGGTTTGAATAAAAGGAATCTTGAGATCCTAAACTGGCTTTGTTGTCCACTCAAGTGTAGGAGCTTTCTTTTGTTAACTTGGAAATAGCATGGAACTACTGCAGTAGTCAGAAAAAAACCAAGTCTTTAATCAGGAAAGAGATAGGCCCACTAATCAATGTGTAAACCACTGAGACAAAAGGGTACTTAACATTTGATTAGATCTGCTCACTCCACCTAAACTCTGCTCATCAATTATTTTAAGGTCTGCTATTTAGTCTGAAATGGCTATCTGAGACCTCCCTCAAGGTGAACTCTCATGTGATCAGGACAAGCCTGGAATCTCCAGATTTCAAATTGGCAAAGTTAAACTACATTGTCAGGTGTCCAGTGAGTGAGTCTATTTAGATGTTCCATCACAGGAAGGGTTAGAAAGTCTGATAGAACTGCACAGCCATTCAGTCCATGCCACGATCCAGTGTCAGGGTCCTTAATGCATTCATCTCTTTCTAGTCTGGTTATAATAGCTTTTTATTATAAAGATATATATGTATATGTATTATAAAGATATATATATATATATATATATATATATCCAATTAAATGTAAGCAAATTTCCACATACATGTTCCAAAGTTATATGATCCAAAGTGTCTCCCCCACTTTCTTCCCTCCCTACTCCATTCATTACAATTGGTGACACAGTCTAGGCAAAGAGCCTACAGGAATCAATATTTTTACAATGGCTATAGCTAGGATGGTCTTCATCGTTTGTAGCTTCTCCCTGTTTGTCTGGACAGTGATGCAGGGAGAAATTGACTTTTGGTTTAAGAAGGTCCCCCAATTTATTCTACATATGTTACAACTATATGACTATTACAGATGGTGTGCTATGACTTTGGCTGAATTTATTTGCTTCTTCCCTATTGCCATTGCAATTATTTTTGCTATATCTCAAAGTTTTAAGGCTCTTAGGAAAGTGTGTTCCCATCTCTGGTTGCTTTTTCATTTGAACCCATCTGGTGCTACAACGAAAACAAATGATTCCTTATCCCAGGAAGTTCTTGAGTAAATGAAACTGTTGGTCCAAGTTGTCAAATAAGGAAAGGGAATGATCTAGATGACCATACAATTCTCCAATTGGAGATATTACAATCCAAACACTTTGGGACAGTGACAAAGGCTAGTGACAAGGTGATAGCAAGTGATAGGACTACTCATGATAAAGCCACAGGGACTGAAACCATCGTCTCTGTCCTCCCAATAGTCAATAGGACTGTTTTACAGCCAGGGAAGGGCATTGCGCATGTCAAATCATACAAGACATTTACACTCAATGACCTAGAGCTTCTTCATAGGTGTTTTCCTAAATTCTACACTTCACCTTTTAAGTCCATCAAAGAAATGTAAAGGGTGTTTACTTTATTCAACCCAAGTTTTGGTGATGTTGAATTTCTTCTGAGGGAATTTCATTCACCCTCAGAAAAAGAAATTTTTGAATGAGACAAGGACAAACCCAAATTTGACTGCCTGGCCTACTGTTCGCCATGACCTAGAATTAACGTCCCATGCTAACATGTGGTATCTATTCCAATGTAGAACAGACCTGCTCGAGGCAATGCATCTACTTGCTAAGTGTCTCAATTCATGGTTAAAGTTTGAGAAGCTCAAACAAGGGGAAGAAGAACATCCTAGTAACTTCCTGGATAAGGTCATTGAGTCAGCTGAAACAGTCCTAGGTTTGAGAGACGTCCAAGCCCCAGTGACAGTAGATCACATTAGGAGGCAGTTCGTGAAAGGTGCTTCACTGCCTATACAATCATATTTTAGGCAGCACTGTCCCCAATGGGAGATTTTGTCTCTAGAAGAGATTCATCAACACGTGTCCTATATTCATGATTCTAAGCAAAGAGATGTTAGAGTGGCTAGGCAAAGTGACTCTGAGAAGGATTCTATTATAGCAGATCTTAAGAAACAACTCAAACAGGCTAGAAAGGAAAAGAAATTGAGGAGATAAAGAACTTCACTATCCAGGCCAGCAGGGGGCGTAGTCAATCCAGGCAACCTTCTGGCAATTACAATCCTAAAAACTCTTCTCACAGATGCTACCTATGCTGAAGAGTTGGCCATGTGGTATGGCAATGTAGATTTAGGCAACAAATTGACTTTGGGAAAGATAATAACACCTCAAGCCAAAGAGACAGAAACACCAAGAAAACTTACTACAATTCCAGATGGTTCAACAAGTGTGGAAGAGTAGAGAATGCAAAACATAATGAACCATGTTGTTCACATGCCTGTAAAAAGTTTAGTCAATCTCCATCATTGGATCAGATGGAGAAGTATTTGGCAGAAGGTGCAATTCCAAAGAGCTTATGAACCGAGGCTTCCATATGAAAAATGACTGACTTGACTGAAAATGATGTGTGTGTATTGAATCTAGGACTAATGGATGTTTCCAAAAGCCTGGGCAAGGGAGAATATGTGTCTGTAGCAAGCTGCACAGAAAACAATGACATTTCTGTGGCAGAAGACCAAGAATGGGTAGATATATTGCAAATGTGCAAAGAGATTTATGGGACAAATGAGGATGACTATAAAAGGGTTCAGCTTATACATTTCACCTCCATAGGATTGGAAGTGAAGCGAAAGGGCTATACAAGAATATGTAATGGCTTATCTCCAGGAGCATTGCAATCTTGCTTGGAGTCATCAAAATCTCAAATTCCTGGCCTTATTCCAAGTTTAAAAAAACAGCCTAGCTTGGATAAAGTAGAAAGCAATAGGGATTTACAATGTATTCATGATGAAATATCATTTGTAACCCTAAAGGAGTTATGTCTCAATGTTCTACACCATTCATTTGCTCAAGACATAAAAAACCAAGATGTGACTAGAGAACCAGCCAAACAAAATGTTCAGAGAGCCTTGACTTTTGAAGAGCAGGGCACAGTGTTATTGAGTGAGAGTGGTAATATAGAGTTCATTGGTTAGTTTTCTCAATCCCTTAGCTACCAAATTTCATCCAGAGGCTGGGGAGAGAGAGAATCTTAATCTGTTATCTGATGTAACTAATGAATTCAGTAGTAACATCACAGAAACCTGTTCAGTGTTCAATGAAGATCCACCTTCAGTCACTCTGACAGCAGGGCTGCATAGTGAACTCCAAATAGTCTTTGAGTTTGGAGATGAACCAGAAGTGTTGAAGGGAATACAAAATACCTATCAAACATTCCCTGACACAACTGATGGGAAAATTTCTACACTTTAAGACTGAAGCTCAAAACAACATAGAAGCAGTTAGGAATAGTGATATTTCCATGCTCCAGCCTTAAGTCAGTTTGCTTCTCAGAATTCCAAGGTTTCTCACAGTGCTGTGGAGGAGAGAGGCCAGATGCTTCCTAGTCCGACATTATACAATGACTCTCCCAGACACAGAATTTCTGATCATGCTGCAGAAGTTTCTGTTTTAGCTCACAGTGACAACACAAGACTTGAGGAAGTGCTTGTGCAAGCACTTGCATATACTTGGGTATATGCAATCTACTGAGGATTCTCTATTACCCTTAGTCCCAGTTAAGTCCAGTAGCCACAGGGAACCCCTGGTTAGCCTGGAAATTGGGGCAGTTGTTTATAACACACTCCTGGACACTGGGGCTACAATTTCTGTTCTCTGTCAGGCTCCAGAAGGATGCAAATATCAGGGCAGTTTGAGAGTGAGGGGTGCTTCGGGACTAGCACAACGAGTCCCAAAGCTTAAGGCCAAAACGGTAAAACTCAGCCCTCTCACTGTCAAGCACACTTTTTTGTTAATGCCATCTTGTCCTTCCAATCTAGTCAGGAGGGATCTTTTATGTAAATTAGCTGCTACCATTCAATGCCAACTGGATGGGCGGACCTATCTTCATTTATCTAAGAGATCTCTGAAACATCATCCCATTTTGTTTTTAGACCCATGCAATGAGGAACCAATATACCATCAAAGTGACAGTATTTATCAGGTTCCTGATGACATACCAGACTATGTATGGGCTAAAGATTCAAATGATGTGGGCAGAATCTTCTCTGCTGAGCCAGTGAGAATAGAAGTTAAGGAAGGATTACCACCATGAATTCCTCAGTTTAAGTTGAGCAAGGATGCTATCGAGGGAGTGAAACCCATCATAGAGAGTTTATTACAACAAGGAATTTTAAGATATGGCTTGTCACAGTATAACAGCCCTATCATGCCTGTGAAGAAAGCCAAATTAACTCCTAATGGGAAGACTCAATGGCAATTGGTACAAAATCTAAGAGCTGTTAATAACCATGTGAAGAAAACCCATGCCGTGCTTCCTAGTCCATCTCAGATCTTAATAGCCATACCAAACACAGCTGCTTGGTTCACAGTCATCGATCTCTGTTCAGCATATTTTTCTGTTCCTCTGCACAGAGACAGTCAACAGCTGTTCGCCTTCACATGGCAAGGCAGATTTGTCTTGTGGACCAGGCTCCCACAAGGATTCTCAGATTCGGCCTCAGTCTTCTGCCAAGTCTTGCAGAGAGACCTTGAGTCAAACACTTTCCAAGATAGCAAGATGGTGCACTATGTTGATGACATCCTGTTAATGTCACCATCAGCTGACATCTGTTAAAGGGACAGCGTGCACTTTCTTAAAGAGCTATGCAAACAGGGACATAAGGTGTCAAAACCCAAACTTCAGTGGGTAAAGACCCGAGTTGAGTATTTGGGGTTCATCTTAGAAAAGGGCACCAGGAGTATTTCCAAGAAGAGAACACAGGACATACAGAAGTTGAGCTTGCCAAAGACCAAGAGGCAGCTCAGGGCAATCATGGGAGAAACAAACTTCTGTAGAAACTGGATTCCAGGATACGCTTTCATCGCTAAACCTCTGATAGAACTAACTAGGAAGGAAGTTCCAGAGCCATTGAAATTAACCAAGGAGCATATCCATGCCATTGAAAAGCTCAAAGCACTAACTCTATCAGCGCCGGCCCTAGGCATACCTAACCATGACAAACCATTCTTACTCTTTGTCCATGAGGATAAAGGGATAGCTTCCAGTTTTCTCACACAATCATTTGGGAATACCCTCAGACCCATTGCATACTATAGCTCAAAGCTAGATCTGGTCGTTTGTGGAATGCCAAGTTGTTTGAGAGCTATTGCTGCTGTAGCCATCATGGTGAGAAAATCAGCTTCCTTGGTATTAGGGGGTGAGCTGAGAGTATTTTCTCCACACCAAGTGGAATCTACTCTACGGAATACTACTCTCCAAGCTTTTACCTCCCAAAGGTTATCTCAATACCAAGCAGTCCTGTTGGCTAATGAGAACATCACATTTCACCAGTGCAAAAGTTTAAATCCTGCAACTCTGATTCCAGATCTACTTCTGGAAGGAGAAAATCTACACATCTGTGAAGATGCACTTGACATCGTGCACAAGACTAGAGATGACTTATACGATACACCCATGGATGATCCCGAATTGACACTCTTTACAGATGGATCATCATACTTAGTAAACAATCAGAGATTTACTGGTGCAGCAGTAGTGACAACCACTGAGGCCCTTTGGTACTCATCCCTTCCAACTACCATAAGTGCTCAAGGGGCAGAATTATTGGGTTTGATTCATGCTCTCCAGTTAGCCCAAAATAAAAGAGTCAATATTTATACAGATTTGAAATATGATTTTGGAGTGGTACATCATTCCAGGGAACTCTGGAAAAACAGAGGCTTCATAACTTAAAATGGCAAGCAAATAGCTTATGGGAATCTAATAAACGAGCTATTGCAAGCTCTCCAGTTACCATCCCAAGTTTCAGTAATTCATTGCAAAGGCCATAACAAACTACGAGGGCCAGTAGAATCAGGGAATAGAAAAGCAGACATTACAGTCAAATTTGGGGTGAGGTATGGACCACTTTCAGTCCTGAACTTGTCTTTGGTGGATGAAGTTGATCTGAAAAATGCCTACTCCCCAAAGGAAGTGAAGGATTGGAAAAAACATCATGGTGCATACTTAGCTAATGGAGTTTGGCTGGGAGCAAATGGAAAACCTATGTTGCCTAGATCCCTGTATTTTACTTTTTGCAATGCTTTACATCAAAAGGGGCATTATGGGAGTCTGGATCTGGCAGACTGTATCCTCAGTTATTGGAACACAAAAGGGATATACGAAGTTGCAATGAGGATTAGTCAGAGGTGTAGAATTTGTATGCAGTATAACCAAGCTATTACCAAGGTGAATAGCTTAGGAGGCAAACCATTGGCCTATACACCTTTTGAGTGCATACAAATCAATTACATAACCATGCCAAGGTGTCAGGGCTACAGGTATGCATTAGTAATTGCTGATCAATTAACAAAGTGGCCAGAAGCTTTTCCAGCCAGACACAATACATCAGCTTTTGTAGTGAAGGTTTTGCTGAGGGAGCTAATTCCAAGGTTCTCTATTCCACTACATATTGCGTCTGACAGTGGTTCACACTTCACACATCATATTTTAACCAGCATGTAGGAATCCCTAGGGATAAAACAACATCTGCATTCTGTATATAGACCCCAATAGAGCAGACAGATTGAATGCATGAACAGATCTTTGAAGACCCTAGTGGCTAAAATTTGTGCTGAATTACACTTGAAATGGCCAGATGCATTACCTTTGGCATTATTCCATCTTAGGTGCCAGCCCAATAGCATTACTCATTTGTCACCCTTTGAGATGTTATATGGACATCCACCTTACCATGGAAAATCACCTCAAAGCATTCATAACCTATCACATCTGGGTATATAATGCAAACTCCATGAGTACATTAAGTTGCTCAAAGAATGCCTAGATCAACTTCACAAGTTGGCTTTGATATAGCAAAGAGTACCCTTTGATTTCAATCTACACAGCTTCCAACCTGGAGATTATGTATATATAAGAAACTTTAATAGGAAGTCTGTGTTAGAACCTAAGTGGCTTGGACCATCACAAATAATACTGAAGACCCCAAGCACAATCAGAATTAAGGGGAGGGATCCATGGTTCCATGTCATGCATGTCAAGCCAGCTAAAAATATGTCCCAAGATCAAGACCCAGTCACAATACAGCACCAACAAACCAGCCAAGAAACAAAAACATCTCAAAAACGCAACCATAAGATCAGATTATAGCTTTCCAGCAGTTTACATATGAACCCAGATCAATACAAGAGTCAGGAAACAGCAAAATGTTACATCACCATCAAAATAATTATTTAACATCCAATTACAATCACCCAGAAGAAACATTCATAAACTATCATAGTAGAGAAAAAGAATCAGTTACAGAAGAAGAAACAGTTTCAGAACTTCAATCAATTCGAGATCTAGAAAGTGACATCGAAGACTGATTGATAAAATCATAAATAACATCTTAATGAACTTTAATTGACTTTGTTTAATTACATCAAGAAAAGAAGAAAATTCATCAAAAGTTTTATGGACACACAAAATTTGTTGCAACACAAATCAACACAACTGCACAATGGTTCCAGTTCAAGTTGACAAGTGTGTGTGGTAACATTGAACATTACAATGGAGACATTGCTGACTTCACAGATCATAGCAAGGACATCAACGTTGAGGTCTACAACATCTTTGACCTGACTACACAACCGGGATATCTTTTACAATAGTGCTATGAAGAGGAGTTCATCTGATCAGCATTGAAACCATAGGTTTGAAAAGCACGTCTTACATACCCACAGATTTCTCACTGCAACCAAAACACCTTAGAATTCCATTCCAACAGCACATAGTGTTAGCAGAAGATTTCTACAGGAGTAAGTGTGTAACACTTCACCACATGGTTAGGTCACAATTGTCAACATATAGAACATTTTCAAGACTTCACATGTACATATGTAAATAGTAGTTCACACATAAGAGTGAAGGGTTTGTCTGCCATAGCTTAGAGTTTTCTCTTACTTTGGTTCAGACACCTTCTACTCAAAACCATCTGACATTCAAATTTAAAGAATGTATATATGTATATGCTTGTTTACTAACCTTTAGGGATAGTTTGTATTAACACACAGGGAAAGAATAGTTAGCTTTGATAAGTTAGAGTCAGAATTTTTCTTTGTAAAATACTGTACATAGTTTAAAATCTTTAGTTTAACTGAAAAGCATTTAGCTAATGTTAAGTTTACTTATCTACTAACTTTCTAACATAGGTATTAGTGTATTAACATCATAACATACTAACACTTAGAAAGTTTGTATTTGTTTTTTTTTTTTAGAAAGTTGCTAGAGAAAACTTTTTCTTAGTTTTTACATTTCATTTTTAGTTCATGAAGATAGAAGATTTCATAGTTAGAGTTCATTACTTGGGTTTATATTTTAGCTAAAGTCATGGTTCAAAACTGTTCTGTTGATGATTTGTGTTTAATCTTGTTTTTTCCTTTCTGTTCAAATTTTTGTAAAACTTAATCCCCATTTCTTTCCTTTACTCTTTCCTATAACCCGTCTTAGCTTAGCTCAGAATAGTAATAGCTTAAAAATAGGGGTTAGAAGGGGCAGCTGGGTAGCTCAGTGGAGTGAGAGTCAGGCCTAGAGAGGAGGTCCCAGGTTCAAATCTGGCCTCAGACACTTCCCAGCTGTGTGACCCTGGGCAAGTCACTTGACCCCCATTGCCCACCCTTACCAATCTTCCACCTATGAGTCAATACACCGAAGTACAAGGGTTAAAAAAAAATAGGGGTTAGAATCTTTTATTGTTTTGGGAATACTTGAAGGGATTAAGGGGAATAGTTTTAGTTTAGTTTTAGTGTAAGTGTAGAATTCTTTATTGTAGTTTAGTAACATAGGAATCTGGAAATGTTGCAAGGTGCAAATTTCCAAAACACAAATGGGCATCTTGTAATATAGGATTATCAACTTTGCCATATTGGCTTGGGGGCAACCTGTCAGTTGCCCTGGTTGGAATGTTGATGGTGGCTTGAGCCAAAGGGCAAAACACCAACTGCCCATTGAGCCAAGTGTATATAAAGCTGTGGAGACCCAGGGCTGGGTTCTGTTCTTCCCTGACTTCTCCCCTGATCACTCACTTATCCCTTACCCCCTGGGGCCCGGGTGGTAGGAGTGAGAATGTGGGTAGCTTAGGCCTAGAATAGGGTTTAAACCAATCCTGCAGAACAATTTATCAATACTATTAGCACCACTGGCAAACCTTTAGTCAAAGATCAACTTGATTATCCAGAGACCACATCACTCTCACCCAGGGCTTCTTGACCTGGGTGAGCAGAAGGCCATCCAGACAAGACCTATTAGCAACCTGAGTCAGATAAACCTTTCACCCTTAGTTTCTCAATACTTCCTAACCCTCTTTCCACTGCCTTGTTCCCTTTTCTCTGTTATCAATAAACCCCTTAGCCTTATCCTTGAGAACACTGTGGTTATTTGTCTACCATCTAAGGCCAAACAGCAACAGGCAACAGGAAGGATTCTGAGCAGTTTCAGCTGGAAGAAACTCCATTGCTGAAGGTCAAGAAGTTCACCATCTACTTCCTGTTGGCCTACTATTCACCAATAGGAAGCTGCTTCCTCAGCAGGGAAGGGGCTGGTAACCTGATATCTTAAAGGAGCCTGGTGTCTAGCAGTGAGAGTTTCACTTGACACTCAGTTACCTAGGTTGGGTCCTTGATACATTTATAACAAGTCTCAAGCCCAGCCCAGGTACAGCTCATTCCATCCTTTGCATCTAGCACCTTCCTCCTTTCTAGCCTTATTACCAGCATAAGACCCTCTGACCCATTCATTACAATCCCTAAAAACTACATTTCCCAAACTTCCTTTTTGTATTACCTATGGTGCTTTTCCTTTTATTTATGTTTGCATGGTCACATTTGTATAAGTTCTGAGGCTCTGCCTCATTCTTTCTCTTTTGCTCCTGAGAGTGGGCTGGTTAGTAGCCTTTTAGTTAGTTCTTTTTGTTAGTTTGTTATTAATAAAACTTTATAAAAATATAATATTTCATTATTGAATATTAATTTTAAAATCAACACAACATATAATTTCTTTTAACATTGTTCCTTAAGCCATCATTATTTCCTTTAGAGAAAAACTAGTCAAGGGGGAATTCTCAGATTGCTGTTAAAAAGCTACATTAATAGGGACTAAAGGTACCAAAACTGCTAATTTTACATAATAATCTGCTAACTTATTTCCTTTTCCATGGGGATGCCTATGCCTGTGTCATGGAATCTTTTTGTTTGTTTGTTTTAAACCTTGCCTTCTGTCTTAGAATCAATACTGTGTATTGGTTCCAAGGCAGAAGAACAGTAAGGACTAGGTAATTGGGGTTAAGTCACTTGTCCAGGGTCACATAGCTAGGAAGTGTCTGGGACTAGACTTGAACCCAGGACCTCCCATCTTTGGACCTGACTCTCAATTCATTAAACTACCTAGCTGCACCCTATGTCCTAGAATCTTAAATATAGTCATAGGACTAGGAAGAGAGAAGCAGTCAAAAAATCTAGCAATAAAATTTTTATTCTTAATTAGAATTTGGCAACCTTGTTTTATTAAACCCCAAATTTATTTTTGTCCCATGGGAACTTACCTTCAAAAAATTCCCTTACTGATTCCTATTCTAGGCTATACAATAGGCCATCAAGCACCCATTGAACATCCTGAACATCAGTGGTGATATAATACTTAAGACTTTAGTACCCTTCTGTCTTAGTTTCTCATTGTATTTAGGCCTCTCCCAGGTACCTAGCTTCGGGCTACAACCTCTCTTCCAATCCTCTATGTAACCATTCAGATGTCCTTCCTTTCATATGTTCCCTCAGGTATAAATATAACTTTTTGTGAATATAAGCTCTTTAGTTCAATGGAAATTCCTATTTTTGGTGTTTTTCCCAGAGACATGGAGTTTTGGAGCTCAGTGGCTCTATCCAGTGGTCACAACAGCTTTGTCTCCCTTGTCTAGTTCATTCTTTGGTAACTACTTTGGTGATTCTGTGTTTTTTCCAGGTTGGCAAGTTCCTGATAGGTCAGAAAGCCCCTATCCAGAAATCATGAACAGCTCCAAAGGCATATTTACTGTCAGTGTAAATATTTACTCTTTTACCTTTAGCCAGTTTTCAAGTCAGTTTTCATGGCCTCAAGTACCCTTCCAGTTTGGCTGAGTAGAAGTTGCCACAAGCAAAGGATCAGATTTAACCAGTCCGTGACAATAGCATACCCCAATAGAATCCCCCAGGTTGATTTATAAGGCAGGATCCATCCACATTAATGGAAAAATCTGCATGTAAAAAGGGAGATTCAGGCAAACCCCATCTAGGTGTAGAACACTTTCAATTGAAGAACATAATCATGCTATTCATCAGAATCTTCTGAAGGCTCTGGCAAAAAGTTGGCAGGATTCAAAATGTTACATCTAGACTAGTGGTTCCCAAACGTTTTTGGCCTACTGCCCCCTTTCCAGAAAAAAATATTACTTAGCCCCCTGGAAATTAAATTTTTAAAAAATTTTAATAGCAATTAATAGGAAAGATAAATGCACCTGTGGCCATCACTGCTCCCCTGGATCGCTGCAGCACCCACCAGGGGGTAGTAGCGCCCACTTTGGGAATCACTGATCTAGACTGAATCTCATTAGATTGGAACCATAGTGATAATCTGAATCCATTAATCTCCTAGCTTAAAAATGCTGTGTGTGATTAATGATAATCAAGAAGAGCTTTTAGGGTATGATAAATATGTAGTATCAATTCTTTCCCTAAAACAATATCAGCACTATTTTTACCAAGTTTGCTGTGGCCATGGGGCTCAAAGCAAGCTGGTAAACCTTTTGCTAAAGAATCCAGAGTATGACTACAATATTCCAGTTGTCAAAAATCATCTCATGTTTTTGCCCCTACCTTTCCATAGCATTTCCTCCTCTTTTTAGTAAGAAAAAAAAATTATTCCTAGGAAAACAGAAACTTTAGTGTTTATTTCTGCATTTTGAGAGAAGTCAGCTCTGGGGCATGAAATAAGTGAGTTATTTCACCTATAAAGATGGTAAATTTATAAAGTAATGTTCTCTGTCTGTGTCAGGCTGATACGCCAGACTATAGGCCTCAGACCTAATTCTGAGATAAACCACAATCTGACTGTTTTTCTTTATAAACAAAAGGATTTCTTTTTTGAAAGGGTTTCACACAGGGAAAGGAAGGAGAGCCAAAGGGAATTTCCCTATCTCTAAGTTTCTACTTCTCCTCCTGCCAAACCTAATAGACTCTCAAGAGTCTTTTCTTCTGGTCTTACTGCTATCTTAAACCCTACTCTTTCTGTCTGTTACCCCAAAATTCCCTAATCTAGCTTTCCTGACTTTGGCCTCTCCAAAATAATTCCCATTACAAGACCCCAGTTGGGATAAAAATTATGCCTTACAAAAAGAACACATGAGAGATCTCAAGCATAGAATCATTCAAATCATCAAAAATGTGATCTTTAGGAACCAAAATCTGAACAAGGTGTTAGAAATCAGGCAAGTGAAAGAAGAAATGCCTATGAAATTCCTAAATTGCAAATTAAGAAAGAGCATATGAGGAAATTCTCTGGGCTAGAACCCAATGGCCAGATAGTCAGTAATTTCCTCAAGATGTACTTTGTTATCAACTCTTGGGTAGATATCAACAAGAAATTACAAAAATTAGAAAACTGGTCTACCTGACAGATGGACAAGGTACTCCAAAATGCAGAGGCAATTTATGTTCAAAAAGGAGAGGTAGACAAGAAAAAACAGAATATTATGCTTCAAATAGTGGAACAACAGAAGGAACAGACTAAAATCATGATGCAAGCAGTACAATCAGTAACAGACTCCCTGAGGAAACAGGGCTGCTTTGATGGAAGAGGGAGGGAAGGAAGCCTAGGAGATCAGAGAAATTGGACACAAAATACTGATCAATGGACCCATCCCATTACTCATGGCTTCCCATCACCAGTTATGGGTGTGGTCAGACCAGCCATATGAAAAAGAATTGTCCCAAAAGGAAACAAGATAGAAAAATTTGCTCTCTTATAGAGCTAGAGGACTGAGGGCATTAGGGGTTTGGACTAGACCCCACCCTGAACCATCGATAAATTTGCAGGTAGGGGAAAAAAGAGAAAATCCGACCTTTTTATTTGACATTGGGGTCACTGGACCCTCTTTGATTAATGTACCAGCCATAACTAAGTTGAGCAGGGACCAACTGATAATATGGGGGCAAGGAAAACTTCCCACTACCCTTTATATCTCCTTTAGAAATTTATCATAGGGGCAGCTGGGTAGCTCAGTGGAGTGAGAGTCAGGCCTAGAGACAGGAGGTCCTAGGTTCAAACCCGGCCTCAGCCACTTCCCAGCTGTGTGACCCTGGGCAAGTCACTTGACCCCCATTGCCCACCCTTACCAATCTTCCACCTATGAGACAATACACCGAAGTACAAGGGTTAAAAAAAAAAAAAAAAAAAGAAAGAAATTTATCATAAAGGAAATGTGGTCTCAAGTATATTCTTACTACTTCTGGCTGTAGGAATCAACTTGCTGGGCCAGGACCTAATAATGAGGTTAAACTTAAACTTGATTTCAAAGGGGTTCCAGATTATCCCAGAGACTAGTATTAGAACTCTAGTATCGAAGGAACAAGAAGAAAAGGAAATTGATCTCAGTTCTGGGCCAGCCCAGACAACCAAGGAAAGGTCCTCATCCCTCCCATTAGAATTATCTTGAGGGAAACTACCCAAATAGTGTGTCTGGCAACATCCCATCTCTCTGGAAGGGAGAAGGGGTCTTAGGCCCAAAATTGAAGGATTCCTGAAGGATGGACTTTTGGAATGCTGCCTTTCAGCATTCAAAACCCTACTTCTCCCATAAGGAAAAGTGAGGGGGCTTATTAATTGGTTTAAGACCTAAGAGAAGTCAACAAAATATATATATTTATATATATGTAAATATATATTTAATCCTTATAAGGGTCAAGGACCACAGGGTGAGATGGCAAGATTATTTTGTTGACTTCTCTTAGGTCTTAAACCAATTAATATATATATATATATGTATATATATATATATATATATATATATATATATATATATCCCAACCGACAACTAACAACCAACAACCAACCACCAACGAATCCCCAACCCATACCACGAGCAACCAACCCCCAATGACCAACTACCAACTACCAACCACCTCCCAATCCAAAAAAGGTCCTCCCCCTGGCTTTTTATAACTCCTTCTTACCTTACTTCCTGTCTCTCTGGTTTCTACTTCCTTTACTGTGGGCTGATATATCTTTGCACATCTCTTTGGTAAAAGGACCTCCAGTTTCCTAGTTAAATTAGAGAAAGGGATTAAGAATTCCTTTTTACGCCTTTGTACCATGTTGAGCAAAATCCCTCATTCCAGTACCTGGTTTAGTGTCATTGATTTGAAAGATGACTTTTGGATCTGCCCTTTTGAGGAAGGGAATAGAGACTTAATTGCTTTGGAACAGGAATATCCAGATATTGGGAGGATGTTCAGATGGACGGTTCTCTGGCAGGGATATACTGAGTCCCCTAGCTTTTGGGGCAAGCTTTAGAACAGATTTTAGAAAAATTCCTAGTCCCCAGAGGAGTTGTACTCTTGCACTATGTAGATAACCTATTGTTCAGTCAAGAGAAAAGGTCAGAGGTAGCAAGGGCTGTGAATATGAAATTCCTGCACCCCCATAATTCTGTTTTAATTCTCTAATGTTTTAAATCTTCTCTGTTCTGATATTGCCCCACCTCCCCCATTTAAACTTTCAACTTTATTCATCTTAGGCTGACTAAACTGTATGTCTTTCTCTGTTTTGGATCTGTGCCTCATAACCTCATACTGAGTTAAAATGCACATTGTATCTGCAGGATTAAGCATAGTTGTATACTATGTGTACTATGTGCAATGCATTAGGCCAATCTGGGTCTGAGTTGCACAATGGGTACAGTGCATCTGTTAAAGCTTTGTAACTGCTTTTACCAACTATTGGTTCAAAAACCCTTGAAAGTGTCCAAGACCCTTTGCAAAGAATGCATTGCATGAGGAATATACATGCTGAATACTCACTGTGGATCAAGTAACCCCAGTCATGGCATGGGCCATATGAGTGATAATGGTCAAATTAGTGCTATAAACTCCCATTGTACTTATGGCCTTTCTTCTGTAAATTGTGCTATATAAGGGGTCCAATCTCAAGACTGGAGGTGCTAACCAGAGGCCAGCATTATTGGGAGACTGGATCTCTTTTTCAATAAACCTATTTCTTATATCTGGTTTGGAGACTTTCTTTTATTATTTTTATGTCTCTTCTAATAAATTTTCCTACAAGCCCTTGGTGTCACTGCTGAACTTTTAAAGCAAAAAAGTGATTCCAGGTGTCTAAGGGCATGTTGCAGTTGGTGGAGAGAAGTAAAATATTTGGGGCACCTGATTAGTGAAGGGAAGAGAATTCTGGACCCCAGCTGGATCTCAGCCATTCTCCAAATGGGAAAACCTAGAATAAAAAGAGAATTAAGGAAGTTCCTGGGTTTGCTTGTGTATTGCAGGCTGTGGGTTGAATCTTATAAACAACTAAACCTTTGTACCAAATGTTATTGGAAAAGGTGCCTGACTGGTTAGAGTGGATTGAGACCACACAATTGGCCTCAGATAAATTAAAGAAAGCCCTCCAGTCAGCCCCACTTCTAGTCCTCCTCTTCTTGACTAAGCCTTTCAATTTATTTGGATTTGGATCAATTTGGATAGGGGAGTGATTCTAGGAGTGCTTGCTCAGGTGTAGGATGGACAGAAAAAGCCTGTGGTTTTCCTATCAAATTTATTAGACCCTGTGGTTGGGGGGAAGGCCCTTTCTACATACAACCAGTCACAGCCACAGCCATTCTGGTGGAAGAGAGCAGGAAATTAACATTGGGAGCTGACTGTCAGTGTTCCCCACCAGGGCCACACCATCCATAGCCAAATAGCAGGGAGGTTGCTGACAGCCTCTAGAATTTTAAAATATGAGGTGATTTTACTAGAAAAAGATGATTTGATTCTAAATTCAGACTCTAATCTAAACCCGGGAATGTTTCAATGGGGGAGTTGAAGGAGCAGAGTCGGAGGAGACTCATGACTTCATGGACATAATTGACAATCAAACCGAAAGTCTAGGAAGATTTGCAGGAATCTCCTATTCCTGGTGGCATTAACTTATTTATTGATGAGTCCTCAAGAATGAGAGATGGGAAGAGACATAATAGATATGCCATTATTAATAGAGACTTCTCCTTTGTAGTAGAATCTACCAGACTCCCCAATAATTGGTCAGCACAAGTCTGTGAGTTAAATGCTCCAAACCAAGCCTTGAAGATTTTAGAACGAAAAGAAGGGAATATTTATACTGACTCAAAATATGCTTGGAGAGTGGCATATATATTTAGGAAAAATATGGGAAGAACAGGGGTTGATCAGTAGAAAGGGCAAAGAATTGGCTAACTCTACTCACCTGACCAAGGTCTTAACTAATTTGCTAATTCTCCAAGCAATGTCTATTATTCCTGTACATTGGTATTAGTCAGGAAATTCATTTAAGGTCAAGCAAAACCATATGACTGATGAGGTTTCCAGGAAGGACTCTATGGGAAAGCTTGGCCCCAGTCTGATGCTGGTCCTGATTTCTTCCCTCCCAGAGGAAGAACCCCCTAAATTTTCAGAAAAAGAAAGAGAATTTGCTAACTCCATTGTGGCCAGCATCTCCCCAGAAAGGAAATGGTATTTGTCAGATGATTGGGAACTATGAGAACTATGGGAACAATTCACTATGAGAAGGATACTAAACCAGTTACATCAAGGAAGTCATTGGGATGCCCAGAATTTGTGTGATGCAATATTAGGGAATTTTGCGTGTAAAGGAACCTGAACCTTGGCAAGGCTTTTCTGTGATGCATATATAATCTGCAGGAGAAATAATAAGCAAAGCTTGAGAAGACAGGAGCTAAGCAGGAGACCCCCAGAAATGAAACCTTTTCAAAGTCTACAGGTTGATTTAAAGGAGGTCCTCCCAGTAGGAAGGTTGAAATGTATTCTGGTCCTGATAGATCACCTGTTGGGCTGGGTGGAAGTTTATCCTTCCACTCAAGCAACAGCCCAAGAAGTATTGAAAGTCATACTAGAGGAGATTTTTCCTATCTATGGGCTAGTTGAGAACATTGATTTCAACAATGGCATATATTTCACTGCGAAAGTATTACAAACATAATGAAGGCACTGGAAATAAATTGGTAATTCCATACCTTCTGGTATCCTCCCTACTCAGGGATGGTGGAAAGACTGAATCAAAGTCTAAAACAATAATTAACTAGGTTAACCTTGGAGACAGGACTCCCTTGGACTAATTGCCTTCCATTGGCTTTATTAAGGTTAAGAACTGATCCTAGGAGAGACTTAGATCTCTCCATATATGAAATCCTATTTGGGTATCCCTATTTGGGAAGAAAAATGACTCTACCTATGTTAGATACCAAAGATAAGTTTCTCAGGAATGATGTGCAATCCCTGTCTGCTACTCTTTCTTTTCTCCACCAGAAATGATTGATCACTCAGACTGCATCACTGGGGTTCCTGGTACACTCGATTTGATCTGGAGACTGGGTCCTGGTCAAGAGCTGGAAGGGGGACAAGTTGATTCCTATCCAAGATGACTCCCTTGAGGTCCTTCTGATTACTGACACTGCAGAGAGAATGAGAGAAAGGGGTGGAAACACTAATAGCATAGGCAAATATCAAGAGGAGATAAGTGTACTGTCACCACTACCACAAGCCCTTTAAAATGGACTCTGTCCAGGAAATGACTAATGGGAACATGGAGACTTACACTCCATTTTTATTGCACTAGGGTTATTGGTGGTATTATTGGCTGTAGTAGGGATCCTTTACTGTTGTTGACCATATTCTACCTGGCTAGGGTACTGCACTATCAGAAAATCCACTCTACCTTGGCAATATTTGTTTGGTTCAAGTCCTCAAGATGCAAAGGTCACTGATACTAACATTGCCACCATAGATCAAAGTAGAATGATAGTTATAGGTACAGACACTACTAGTGAAAATAGCCATGGGAATGGAAAATGGAATAGAGAGGACAAAATAATCCAACTCAGTGTTGGGGAGGAGTCTTGTAGAGATCAAAATTAATATACAAGAACTAAATATTATATTTTATAAATTTTTATTAACAATAAACTAACATAAAAAACTATAGTGAAAAGGTGCTAAACTAACTTCAACCTAGCTCATGAAGAAAAAGAGGGAGGAGCTACAGAACTTATACACAAACGTGGCGATACAACCATGGACAAAGGGAAAAGCATTCTGGGTAACACAGAAAGGAAGTTTGGGTAATGTAGTTTTAGGTATGTCGACATGGAATCTAGAGACCCCAAACTTGTGGCTTAGTGAGATATGATGAACCCCAAGTTTAGAAATAGCTTGTAGGTTGGAGACCCCCAAAGTTTGTGCTTGTTCCCTATTCCCATGAGAATCCACCCTAAAGGGAATCTCAGGCTAGCAGTTGCAGACTGAATAATGGACCCTAGGGTAAATGTCTTAGGTAGTCTTGCCCATTGTATCAAAGTCCCAGGAAGACACACCTGGGCAGGGACCATCCTTTAGTATCCATTGTGTAAGCAGCCTTCCCTTACACCCTAGCCTCTAGCTATGATTCCTTTCCCAGGCTTGATTGTATCCTGTCAGTATATTGTCAATCATCTCTCCCAGCCCCTGGATCTTCCCAAATGGTATATAAGTTCCTCAATTTCCTTTGTTCCTTGGAGTCATCATCTAGAGCGGTGTCACTCCCAGGGTGATCAGGGAGCAGAGCGAAGCAGTGTTCAATTCTTAGACTCTGCACAAGGCGCAGCTCTGCAAAAGAGGCCAGGTAGCACTAATCCCCCTTTCCCTTGATTAAAGAGTGGTTTTATGACTATTTAATAGTTCTGTGTTTTTAAAAGTTAACAGGTATTCAAGATTTCCCAACTATACCATCTCAAACCATAAATATAGACCCATACCCTTGTTTGGTTTCACACTGTGCAGACCCAGCTGACTAACCTCAACAAGAACATTACAATAAGTATCTTTGTCCCCTGTCCAAGTTGGGCATCTGTATGACCACTGGTCTGCTGTCTGGTGGACAACTGAGTACCAGGGGTGGACTGCCCCCTTCAGAACAGACCTGGAGTGGAAGGCTGCCTTTATAATCTACCAGCCTACCATCAGCAACCCTAATGGACTCCTTTACCTATCCATAAAAAACTTTAAGGAAAGATGGACTGGACATTATAGACTAAGTAAGGACTTCCTGGGAAGGTTGAAGATCGTCCCAGTTAAAAGAACAAGTTAGTCAAGCAAGGAAATATTCCCAGGGTCCCTGAGTCCTAAGTTACCTCAGCTGACCCCTCTGGCTACCCTCCAGCCCAGTGGTTCCCAAACTTTTTTGGCCTACCAGCCCTTTTCCAGAAAAAAATTACTTAAGAGTCCCTGGAAATTAATTTTTTAAAAATTTAATAGCAATTAATAGGAAAAATAAATGCACCTGTGGCCATTACCACTTCCCTGGATCGCTGCAGCACCCACCAGGGGGACGGTGACACCCACTTTGGGAAGCACTGCTCCAGCCAGAGCCCAAAATAACAGTGGTCTGGGATCTAAAACAAGACATTGAAATAGAGACAGGAGACTAATTCCTGATGGGAGTGGGTCAGGTATACCATCATAGCCTTGGAAAAAGTAATTGATATGCCTGTACTATGGGTAGACCTAGAGCCCAGGTTGTCCCCTTTCCTTTGGGGCTGGTCAAATATGAGATTGAATTCAAATATGTGGCTACCCTATTTCAAGAATGTGTCAAACATGGAATGTAACTAACCAGCTTGAATTTGTTAATTTAAGCATTTCTTGAACAGTAGTCATGTGGGGGGACCACATTTAGACAAAACTGAACAACTGTGCCTTGGTAGTGTCAACATGGAATCTAGAAACCCCAAACTTGTAGCCTAATAAGACTCAATGAACCCCAAGTTGTAGGACTAGCTTATAAATTGGAGACCCCAAAGCTTGTACTTATTCCAAGTACCCATGAGAATCCACCCTGAAGGGAATCTCAGGCTAGCAGGCTAGCAGTTTCCACTGAATAATGGACCCTAAGGTAAATGGCAATCCCACTTAGGTGGGGATAAGCAAATGCTAAGTACTCTTTTTGTCTTAGGTAGTCTTCCCCTTTGTATCAGAGACCCTTTCCCAAGAAGACCCACGCCTGGGCAGGGACCATTCTTTAAGTATCCATTTCAAATAGCTCCTTCCCTTACACCCTAGCCTCTCAGCTATGGTTCCTTTCCCAAGCTTGATTGTATCTTGTCTGTATAGTTTGAACACTCCCCATTTCCTTGGAGCTATGGTAATGTCAATCATATTTCCCTATCTCTGGATCCCCCAAATGCTATATAGGTCCCCCAAATTCTTTTCTTCCTTGGATTTGTCAATCTAGCACAGTTGACTCTCCCAGTAGTCAGTGACCAGAGCAACCAGGGTCTTGGAACTCTGTGTGAGTTTGTAGAGCGCAGCTCTAAGTGGAGGCCTTGAGGAAAGCACTGAACTCCTTTTTTTAATTGAAGAGTGGTTTTTCTGATTATTTAATAGTTCTGTGTTTTTTTTTAAGTTAACACTATGCATGTCTTACTGAGGCACCCGACACCTCTCAAGGATTCAGGCATCCAGGTTCACAGTCCACATCCCCTTGGGGAGCCAGGTATCTTAACCACTCAGTGATCCCCAGGCATCATGGATGTTCTTTTCAGGTATTTATCTCCCACTTTGGGATTATTCTCCAAATTGAGTCCCATATTGGATATTGTGATAGATAGGAACTGGGACCTTTTTTGAAGGTTTTTGCATTTGAACTGTGGTTGAACCATTCCTGTCTAGTTTAGATGTTAAGATGGAAGGAAAATGGAGACTAGCATTGGTATAGATTATCATTATTCTGAATATAGTGGCAGCCATAAGTGGCTGAACCAGTGACAAGTGATATAAAGAGGAGTCCTGGGCAGAACTAGAGAAGATAGGCAAAATAATTGAACTCAGCATTGGAGTAGGATACAAAACAGTGAAATTAGACTTATGTTCACTATTGGAAAAGTCATCTTGTAAGCACTTGACTAGTTGGTCTCCCCTACAGCACCACAAGAAGTATCTTTGTCTCCCTCTTGGAAAGAAGGAGTATCTGTGTGCCCACTGGTCAGGAACATGGTGAACTAGTGATCATAAGGGGTGGACTGCTAACCCCATCAGACCCAGAGTGGAAAGATGCTTTTACAATTTCCCAACCCTCAGAGAACCCTAATGCGGTCCTTGTTTTGTCAGTCAAAAACTTCAGGAGAGAATGGGCTGGGTAGTATGGATTGGAGTAAAAATGACAGCTTGAGACCTCTCTGAAAAATTTCTAATTGCCCCAATTAAAAGAAAGAATTGATCCAGTGAAACAATACATCAAGGCCAGGACCTTTGAGTCCTGATTTGCCTCGATTGAATCCTCCTAGAATCCTCCAGTCAGATACTAATATAACAATGACTGAAGATTTAAACTGAGTCATTGAGATGAAGACAGGATTCTAAGGCATTAATGTCTGGTGGGAATGGGTAAAGTAAACTGTTAATAGTCTGGGAAAAGTTGACTGCTACACCTGTGCAAGCAGATGGCCAAAAGCACATGTAGTCCCCTCCCCTTTGGGGTTGGATGAATAGGAGACTGAATTCAAGTGCGTGGTTACCTTCTTTGGAGAGAAAATCCCAGAGAATTGCAGTATAGCATCTTCCATGTACTTGACCAGTAAGGCAAGTGGCACTGAAGGGATGCCTCTAGTAAGAGGAGGGTTATGGAATCACACCGCCTGTATCTCATGGCATGTGAGTAGAGATTCCAATTCAAACCTAGATTGTGTCTGAACCTGGGATGTGACTGACAGACCTGAGTTTGCAAATCCAAGCTTTCCTTGGCAGATCTCTGTTGGGCTTGTGGAAGAACCACACTGAAGCAAGTTTTCTTTAACTAGATAAGGACCTGTGCCTAGGTAAAACTAGTAATCCCATTTACAGTAGTGTACTTGAACAATTCTACAGAATCAGATCACTTAAGAAAAAAGAGGAGCTCAGGGGTTCTTTGATCATTCAGTCTATTTAGATGAAATACAAGTGCCTAGAGGAGTTCCAGACGAATTTAAAGCTAGAAATCAGATATTAGCTGGATTTGAATCTCTCTTTTGGTGGGTTATAATAAATAACAATGTTGATTGGGTTAATTACATCTATTACAATCAACAGAGGTTTATAAATTACACTAGGGAGGCAGTCAAAGATTTGGCTCAGGGACTGAACTCAACCAGTTGAATGGCTTGGGAAAACAGAATGGCCCTGGATTTGGTATTAGTTAAGGATGATGGAGTTTATGTAATGTTGGGAGGGAACTATTATACTTATATTCCTAACAACACTGCACTGGATAGGACCAAAGCTCACCAGGGATTAATTGTCCTCTCAAAGGCATTGAAAAGAAATTCAAGGGTAGATACCACCCCTTGAGTATGTTGGTGGGACTCAATCTTTACAGGTCCCTGGACTAAGCTTGTACCTGCAATAATTGCAATTGTGTGTATTATTTTAATATTCCTTTGTTTAGTCCTTTGTCTCATAATTCTCATTCTGAGAATGCAGAAAACATGTATATAGTATCCTCTAAAAATCCCCAATCTCAACAAGTAATACCAAAAATGATGATACTGAGAAAAAGGAAGATCTCAGATTTAGAATTGGCAGATGAAGAAACTCAAGAATTAGAAATGTCACTTCAGCAATGGAAAATCCAAAAGAACACAACTGATAAAGAGAAAAGAGAAGAAATTGAATGGGATGAATAGTGTTTTTCTCAGTAGAAATTGTACTTCATTTGAGAGTTGGAATCTCCTTGGAGTAAAATTAACTCCCCCCCTCCCCTCAAATAGAATACCCAGCATTGGAAAATCTAAAAGAACACAACTGACAAAGAGAAAAGAGGAGGAATTGAATGGGATGAATAGTGTTTTTCTCAGTAGAAATTGCACTTCATTTGAGAGTTGGGGTCTCCTTGGAATAAAATTAACTCCCCCCCCTCCAAATAGAATACCCAGCAATTTTTCTGAACCAGTTTAAGGAAACTTGGCAGTCCAGGAACAAAGCCAAAAAACATTTCTGGAAGAACTGGGAGGGACACCAACTCCAGGGAATAGAAGATAATCAAGAACAGAGTATTTTCTCAAACATGATGTCCCTAGTCTTTGCAAATTTGTATCTGTATTGCCTCAAACTGAAAATTACCTGCTAGTCACGGGGTTTTGATTTGGAGTCCATAATATTGAATGAGCTCAAGATTGAAAGCATCAAGGCCCCTGCCCCATAGGGGGTTGGATAAGAGAAAGAGAATTCAATCATGTTTAATGACTAACACCAGGAAGATCTTGTATCAGAATCACTATAAAAAGCCTGTTTTCACTTATAAACTTTGGCATTCCCCCAGGCACTGGCTAGGGAGTGTCCCCTTTCTGTCTAGAGAAAGGTACTGAATCTGTACTGTATTTGAGCATTTGCCGTAGGCCAGGAATGCAAGATTTTCCTCCTTTCTCCTTTTGTGGCTATAGAGTGGGAGAATTTTTATAAAGTCCTAACTTATCTTTTATTCTGGACTCCTAAGATTTTGTATTTTCAATGATGGGGGGGGGGTCTCTCCCTGTTTCACACAGTGGTGGGGGTCTCTCCCTTGTTCTTTCCCCAAGACACAGGCATCTAGTCAACCTTTGCCAGGATGTACATGTATGTATGTGGAGGAGTTGTACAGATTCAGGAGTGGGACCTCTCAACAGCTTATGTCAGGCTTCATATACTAGATCAGGAAACTAAGATGCTAGGCTATACCTTTCTCTTCAGCTTTGACAACAACCAGCCAGGAAAGTCTTGGATTTCCTCAGAGCTCCTGCATTCTTCCCTTCAAGGAGGTATACCTTGCTGTAAGTCACCAGAGAGACTCAGGGGTTGTACCCGATTCTGAGGACACAGGGTTTTGATCTCCCAAACACCACCCTCTCAGGGACTCAGGCATTCAGGTCCATAATCCCCTTCCCCTTGGGAAGCCAGGTATCTTATCCTTTCAGAAATCCTCTGGCATCATGGGCTCTAGAACCCAATATCCAAGCCTGCTAGTACTTTCAGGGACTCAGCAGTCTAGGAACCAGTCCATGCCTCCTCTAGAAACACAAGTATTTGGGCTTCCTTGGCTAACTCCAAGAGCAACCCTAGACTGAGGTTTCTAGGATCAAGTGAATTAAAGTGAAGAGATGGGTCCAAGTTGTACCAATATTGGAACTGGTATTTCCTGTTCAGGGTCTCCTACCCTTCTTTATCCCATCCCTTAGCAGGAACTGGAAAGAACCCAGATGAAATGATTTTAAGGGACCCTCCCAATTTTTACAGTCAGTTAAATTCAAGAAATATTTTTCATGCTCCTACTCTGTGTCCAGCATCTTAAAGAGGAAAGATCACTGGATCTGGTGTTCACTCGAATTCCCAATCGGCTACTCATGCATGGTATAAATTTAGGTAAGCCAAGCACCTTCATGGGTTCAATTTCCTCTTCTCTAAAATAAGAGTTCAATCAGATCTGGGGTTCTTAACCTGGGGTCTCTGATTTTTAAAATATTTTTCAATACGTTGACAGGGTATCATATCATATGTTGGCATCTCCCCATGTCAACGTGGGAGAACCATAGGAATGTCATCAGAGAAGAGCAGATGACATAACATTTGAAAGCCAGTGGCAGAGGACAGGAAGCCCAGGGTCACTTGCTTAGCTGCCATATCTGCCCCTGCTTCAGGACTGAGGGTTTTCCCCTCTGTGCTGTTTCTTATCTGTTAAGGGATCTTTGACAAAGGCAGGTGTGGTTGCAGCCAGCAAGTTGGAATAACAGTTCTAGGTAGGCTGAAATAACTCTTCTCTCTATCACTTTCTATCTCTTTTTATTAATAAATGCTAATAAATTTGGTGCTGATTCTCCAGACCACCTTTTATTTGTAACAATCCCATTGTATCCTGTCTTCTCTAACAGCTTGCCCCATCATTCTATCCTCTCTATCCCCGTAGTCTTGACTCAGTGGGGCCAAGATGTCCAATGCCCTGGAATCTTCCTTGCACACAGACAATCATCCCTAAATCCCCTCAGGAACCTATAGCTTTCTTCTCTGAGGGAGGGTGGGAGCTGGAGTCCATGTCTAAGAACCTAAAACACTAGAGGTTGGAATTCTAAAGATCCCCTGGAACTATGGTCTCAGGTAGTGTAGAGGTGGGAATTCCTGAAAGAGAGATAGGAGATCAAAGGGATAAAAAAAAGGATATGTTCTCTTATTTCCTCTTCGAGACTCAGGAATCTAACCAAACATTGCCAGGATGAATGGGAGTGTATGTGGAGGGGAGGGGTTGGGCAGATGCAGGGGTGGAGACTCTGAGCAGCCTGGGTAAAGCATCTGGGATTTGTGTCCCAGATCAGGAACCTGGAGGCTAGACTACTCTTCTCTCTCAAGGTTGTACCGCTCTGACAAGCAGCCAGGTAAGCCTTGGGTTTCCTCACAGCTCTTATATCCTCTACTCCAAGAAGGTGTACCTAAATCTCAGTAGAAACCCAGGGCTTGTACCCCATTCTGGGGGTACAGGTTGTAGAGCTCCCAACTACCACTCTCTCAGGGACTAAGGCATCCACTTTCATAGACCTCACTACCTTAGGGACCCAGGCTCTTTATCCCTTCAGAAATCTAGCATCAAGGTCGCCAGATTTCAATACCCAAGATTGCTAGTACTTTGAGGGACCCAGAAGTTTAGCACTAGCCCAGTCCTCCTCTAGGAATACAGATGTCTAGGTTTCCTTGGCCAACCCCCATGACCGATCCTAGACAGGGGTTTCTAGGACCAAGTGAATTAAGATAGGCTCAAGAGATAGGATCAACTGGTGCCAATATTAAGAATGATATTTCCTATTCCAGAACTCCTACCCATCTCACCCCATCCCTCAGCAGGACTTGGGAGGAGCCCAGATGAGATGACTCCAAGAGATGATATCAATTTCACATAAATTTTAATTCAACAAATATTTATCATGCCCCTAGTCTGGGTCCAGTAACTTAGAAAGAACAAATCACTGGAGCTGGAATTGGCTTGAGTTCCTAGTCTACTACTCACTACTTATATAAGCCAAGAACCCTCATAGGTTCAGCTTCCTCTTCTGTAAAATAAGGGAGTAAAATCATATCTGGGGTCTGTGATTTTTTAAGGTGTTAATATTTTGACAACTCTATAATAGTTTTCTTATGTATTTTATTATATGCATTGAATTTTCTTATTCTAAGAAGGGGTGCATAGACTTCACCAGTTTGCAAAAAGGCTCCATGGCAAAACAAAACAAAACAAAACAAAAAACATTTAAAAATCCTCATACTAGAAAAATCCATAAAGTCCCTTCTGATTCTGAAATCCTATTCAGGAGGTCGTCAACTGAACTCACAGTCTAGAACTTTAGTCCCATATTGCCTATTTAAGATGAATAAAATTGATTGTTGTACATTTCCAAATGTTTCCCAACCTTTCAAATTAACATTAACAAAACTGTCTCCTTTCTTTCACTCCACCACACCCCCATTCCTGCTTGTTTACTATATGAGTAAGTGGCTTATCATTTATGACCCCAATTCAGAAACCTAATGAGTGATCTTTGACTTCTTGTTCACTTTCCTCTTCCCACTTCACCTGACACACATATCAACATCCAAGCTGCCAAGTCCATTTGTTACTCCTGAAATATTTTATCCCCATGCCATCTTCACCATAACATCCAGATTAAACTTCATGTCTTCTCACTTGATTTTTTTATTTTATGTTTTTTATATATTACATGCCAAGAAAATTTTAATAATCACGTTCTGACCTTTTGTGATCCATGTTTTCTCCCTTCTTCCCACCTCTTCCCTCTCTTGAAGACAGCAGGTTGATATAGTTTGGACATGTGTTATCATGTAATACATATTTCCATGTTTGTCTTGTATTAAAAGTAGAAACATATTGCTTCTACCAGAGAAAAATTCATGAAGGAAATAAAGTGAAGAATGGTCTGCTTCATTCTGCATTTGGACTCCATCAGTTTCTTGTATGGGAGTGGATAGCCTTTTTTTTGTCATGAGGCCCTTTGGAGTTGTCATGGATCATCATATTGCTGATAATAGTTAAATCATTCACAGATGATCATCACACCTTATTGCTGTTACCATGTGCAATGTTCTCTTGGTTCTATTCACTTCACTTTTGTAATAAGGAAATTAATCTAATAGGGTAATAAATTGGTTGTAATGTGGGAGTAAGGCAGTAGGGTAATAATAGGGGATAAGGCAGGTAGGGTGATAAGGTAGTTGTAATAGGGGATAAGGCACAGTGGCAACCGTGGATGGGGTTTTGTAGATCTCTAAGTCAGTGGGTGGGAAAGGAGGGTACAATGATGAAGGTGGTAAATTGAGGTGGTAGGAGAGGTAAGGGAATGACTGAGATTAGGGAATATAAACACTGAAGTATAAAGGGTTGCAAGGGAGAGGATGAGGTATTGAGCAGGCAGCTGCAACAGGGAGACACAGACTGGGTACACGGCTTTGAGACAGAGACACTAAAGGGAAACAGACTGAGCCCTCCAGGTAGGAAGGGCACTTCTACAGACAAAGGTTAGGGCCAGACAGAAATGGCTTGAAACTGACTAGAAGGCATTCTAGTCAGTTTCTCAGGTTCACAAAGGAAGAGTCCAGAGGAAGTATAGGGATTACCACTTCCTCTCAAAATGGACGCTTCCAACTCCCCTCAGGACCCAGAGAGAATATTATTCCTTTCTCCCTCTCTTTTCAATCAATTACTGAATTAGCCAAGGGTTTGACTAAGTGACAAACAGGGTTTATTGAGTTTCAGGGTTGATTGTAGAGGACAGAGGGATACAAGGTAACTCTAACAGCTGCCTGGGGAAAGCTTCAGGTGGGAGAGGGACACAGGAATGTGAGACTGAGAAAGGATCTGCCTAACTCAGCCCAAAGAGGTTTTTTGTTGCTTATAGGGTTAAGAAAGTTGCATATAATGATTCTGGAGATAATTTGTATCAAGGGTAAGCCCTACTTGACTATGGGGAAACTAAATCTACAAAGTTTGAAAGCTACCACCCAGATCCACCCTCCTTTCAAAACCCACAGAAATTTAGGAAGGGAAAATGATGATTGGGATAGGGAAGGTCAGGGAGATTCAAAGGAAGTAGCTAAGCTAAGAAATCTTAAGAGAAAACTGTAGAATATAGGCTAGGTTTTCAGTCCAAAGATAGAGCTCAGTTGACTCTCCTGCTCTCATCGAGTCCAGGATCAACTGCCTCTCCTCAGGATTCTAAACCCTTTTCAACTGTCAGAAATTCTGCAGTAAGGTTTTGCAGGGTTAACATGCACCCTTTTGCACCACACTTTGTATCTCTTCATATAAGTCTTTCCAGGTTGTTTTGCACTCGTCCTGCTCATCATTCCTTATGGCACAATAGTATTCCATTTACAATTATACACCACAACTTCTTCAGGCATTCCCCAATTGTTGGACATCTCTTTGATTTCCAATCATTGCTACCTCAAAAAGAGCTCTTATAAATATTTTTGTACAACTAGGTACTTTTCCCCTATCTTTGATCTCTTTAAGATACAGACCTAGTAGTGTTATTGCTGGGTCAAAGGGAAGGAACAGTTTTATGGCCCTTTGGGCTTGGCTCCAGAATGCTCTCCAGAGTGGTTTCTTTAGAACTCAGCTCCACCAACAGTATTGGTGTCCCGATTTTCCCACATTCCATCCAACATTTATCATTTTTCTCTTTTGTCATATCAGCCAGTCTAATAGGTATGAGGTGGTACCTCAGCACTGTTTTAATTTGCTTTTCTCTAATTAATAGTGATTTGGAGTGTGTTTTCATATGATTAAAGATAGTTTTAATTTCTTCATTTGAGATATGTCTGATCATATCCTTTGATCATTTGTCAGCTCGGGAATGCCTTGAATTCTTATAAATTTGACTCAGTTCTCTATATATTTGTGGAATGGGACCTTTGTCAAAAACATTTGCTATAAAGAAAATCTTTTCCTCAATTTGTTGTTTCCCTTCTAATCTTAGTTGCATTTGTTTTGCATGAGCAAAACTTTTTCAACTTAATGTAGTCAAAGTCACTGGGATTATTATAAATGAATATCTTACCCTGTTTTCTTTGCATTCAATCTATCCCTTCTTCAATCTTTTATGCATGCAAAAATCCCAATTCAAATTCCTAACTGCCATGCTAGCTCCTGTACTCAAAGACTTTCCATGATTCTCTATTGCCTAGAGCAGTGATGGGCAAACTTTTTAAAGAGGGGGCCAAAGGAAAGGAAATTCTCATCTGTCAGTCTGTTTCTAAGGCAATTCTTTTGAAGTTTCATTGTATTGTATCCTACTCATTGTATTTGTCAGATTAGGAATAATGTCCCGTGGCCTAATAGAACTTTTCAGGGGGCCGCATTTGGCCCATGGTAGTAGTTTGCCCATTACTGGCCTAGAGTGATTTAAATAAGTTCATATATATTTATGTGTTTGTCTATATCTATTTATACATATGTTGAAGTGGGGTACTTCATAACACGAGTCCAGACACCCAGAAATTCGATAATTGGAACCATTATTTATTGGTTAAAGGAGAAAAGAGAAAAATTAGTATTATTACCAGTTGGGACAGTCTTCCCTAGTGGAAAACTGTGCAGACTAACAGTACAATACAACTTAAATAGGTTTATATGATACAAGGCTATTCTCTTTTATATCCAGTTTCTTATTTGTCTAGACCAGTGATTCCCAAAGTAGGCGCCACTGCCCCCTGGTGGGTGCTGCAGCAATCCAGGGATATGGTGATGGTCACAGGTTCATTTATCTTTCTTATTAATTGCTATTAAAATTAAAAAAAATTAATTTCCAGGGGCGCTAAGTAATATTTTTTCTGGAAAGGGGGCGGTAGGCCAAAAAAGTTTGGGAACCACTGGTCTAGACAAACTCATCACAAAACCTTGGTAGTGATAAGTGGGTGACATTTAGGATATTTACTCTTCACATATACCTAAACACTCAACTTTAGTTAGCTATATGTTTACCTTGCCTTCCATCCTGACCTATTTGTTTGTACTTAAACATTCATCCAAAGTTAGCTATGTCCCTTTGTTGTCCATAGGGGAATTTGGACTCTGACCCACCACTTGCCTAGGTTGCTTGGCCTCCTAGAGGGATTAGGTCAGTTTCCTAAATAATGCAGGAAAGGGTTAATCTACTTCAATTCTACTTTATTCTCTAACCTATTTCATTTATTCAGTCTACTTCAATGTAGATAAGGACATATACCTATATGCAGGGCTTCCCAAAACTCCTACTACAGTTTTAAGTTATTAAACCTTAAATGTTTGAGACTCCAGCACAAAAAAGGAATACTAATAACTATAATAACAATGGCAATAATTTAGGTCTTTAAGTTAATAACAATAATTAAGATGCTATTAAAACTTGAAAAAGCACTAATACCTTTGGGGTACTCTGAATATGTATATGTTGTATAGGAATAGGAGATTGCTGATTTCAATGGCTTAGGAAACTTAGATAAAGAAAGCTTTTGACCAGTTCAGGTTAACCCCTTCTCTACAATTTATAGCTTTAGGGAGTTGCCTAAAACCTTTGAGAGTTAGATGACTTGCCTAGCATTCATCAGATATTAGATTTGAAAGCAGATCTTTCTGGTTTGGGGGACAGATCTTTACCCAATATATTCCACTGCTAAATCCATACATATGCATATACTAAATCCATACATATGCACATAGGGGGGAGGGAGAGGGAAAGGTAGAACAAAAGGAGAGTGAGTGAGAGAGAGAGAGACAGAGACAGGGAGATAGAGAGACAGAGAGACATCACGGCAGGAAGGGACCTCAAAGGCCATGTAGACTTCAATTTATAGTTGAGAAAACTGAGTCAAAGAGAGAGTTATGTGTCTTGCCCATTGTCACAGAGATAGTAAGCATCAAACATACAATTTGAAAAAGGTCCTCTGACTTTAGAGCCAGTAATACCCCTCCTGCATTATATTATAAATTTTAAGCCCTTAAATAAATGGTCTACCATGTTTACAAGGCTCATGAGAATTGTGGGCATTCTAAAAAAGGCTAGACCATTAATTGGGTCTTTTACCAAACCATTTTCACAAACAGGTAAGTCCCCCTTCACCCCTACCCATACCATTAAGGTTTTACCAAAAAGGAGCTGGGACTTAGTTTGTGTACTAGAAACAGGACTGGACTTAGAGCCCAAGTTCTGAACTTCTTTGCCCTAACAGGGACCCCTAACTTCTCAGCATAATGTCTTTAAATAGTTGAAGGGAATTATCCATTTCAAGTAGTGGTTAGTGAAAACAAAGACATTTTCCCCCTATCCATGTTCGTGGACTGCCTGAAATCTATCCAGTATCCTTTAGCCTTGGGGTAAGAATCAGAAGTCCTGGGTTCAAATGCCAGCTCTACCACTGTAACCTCCATAGATCTCAGTTCCTCATCTTTAAAATGAGGGAATTGAACAATGTGACCTTCATGGTCCCTTTCACCTCCAAAATGTATGATTCTGTTATAAGAAAGGGCAGAGGTAAAAAGTACAGTTGGGAACCGCTGACCAGGATATAGACATGGAACAGTGGAGGTGGAAAGGAAACTATCAGAGTTGATCTAAATCTTCTGGCTAGGGGGTAATATATTATACTCTCATCTTATTCTCCAAATCTTGCAGCTGCTTAACCTTACTTATTAACTCCTCTGGAGCCTCTTGAGGTGCTGAGAGATGGAAGAAGAGCTATGGAAAATCTGGGGAAGAAAGTTTAGGAGCCAGCAGATTCTAACACCTTCTACCTACCATTGATCTGGTGCCCTTCCCTTCCCCTCCCTTAAGACCTACAAGCTTTACACCTAGTAGTGTCAGGTTTTATGATAAATGGATAAGGAAACCTAACAGGAAATGTTATTCCAACAACTGTTAGTCCAAACCTGTGATAAAGTCAACAAGTTCAATGACAATAATAGCTCTCTCAGCAGGTCTTAACTGATCTGTCTTGGTAGGGAGATTTTCTTCCTTGGTAAGTTCCCTACCACAGTGAAATCAGTCCAAGTCAAAAAACAAACATTCAAAAAAAAGTTTTTTAAATGTCAAATGCCCAATACAAAAGCTGACTATATGCTGCTTTAATGTTTGTCAAGTGCTTCCATACAATCCTATTGAGTTATAGATATTATCCCTATTTTACATATGAAGAAACTGAGTTTTAGAGGTTAAATGACTTGCCCAGGGCAGATGTCTGAAGCCAGCTCCTTTTCTGAAAAACCCTCCCAGAATCACTAGCTTTCTTCAAGGGTTATCTCATTTATGGAGCCTTCTCTGCTCTCTCATCCTCCTCCAACAACCTTGTATTGTATTATCTGGCCATAGGCTGTATCTACCCAGGAGGATGAATCCCTATGTCTATTTTTTCAGCTCCAGTCACTTTCCTGAGTTCACTAAACACTAAATAAATAAATAAATAAATAGAACACTAAAAAAGCTTTGGAATAAATGGAGCTTTACTTAAAATTATAAGAATATCTATCTTAAAGCATTAGCATGCTTTATCTATAATGGGGATAAGCTAGAAACCTTCACAATCAGATTATGGGTGAAGCAAAGATGTGCTTTGTCACCACTGTTATTCAATATTGTTCTAGAAATGCTAGCTATAGCAATAGGACAAGAAAAAGAAATAGAAAGAACTAGAATAGACAATGATTAAACAAAATAATCACTCCTTGCAGATGATGTGATGGAATTCACGGAGAATCCTAGAGAATCCAGTTGAAATAATTACCAACTTCAGCAAAGCTGCAGGAAATAATAATTAACAAATCATTAACATTCCTACATTTACTAACCAAATCCAGCAGCAAGAGTTGAAAAGAGAAATTACATTTAAAATAATTGTGGCTAATATAAAAGACCTGGACGTCTACCTGCCAAAACAAACCCAGGAACAATGTGAATACAATTATAAAATACAAGTATAAAATACTATTGGAGAAATATTAATCACTCAAGGGAAGACTGAGCCAATATGATAAAATGACAATGTTATCTAAAATAATTTATTCACTGCCATAACAATCAAATTAACATAAAATATAGAGAGAGCTAAGAAAAATAATAACAAGCTACAACTAGAAGAACAAAAGATCAAGAATATTTAAAAAATGAATGAAAAAATGTGAAGGAATGTGGCTTAGCAGTACCAGATCTTAAACTATATTGCAAAAAGTTAATAACTAAAACAATCTGATCCTGGCTAAGCAATAGAGTGATTAGTCAGTGAAATATATTAGGTATACAATACACAGTAATAAAGTAATCTAGTGTTAACAAATCCAAACACTCAAGATTTGGGGATAAGAAATCACTATTTGACAAAAATTGCTGGGAAAACTGGGAAGTAGTATGGCAGAAAATAGAGACCAACATCTCATACTGCACATACCAAGATAAGGTAAAAAGAGTACACAATTTTGACGTAAAGGGCAATATTATTAACAAATTAAGGGAGCATAGAATAGTTTACCTGTCAGCTCTATGCATAAGGAAAGAATTTAAGGCCAAACAAAAGATAAAAAGTATTATGGATATAAAAGGGATACTTTTGCTTACATTGAATTAAAAAGGGTTTACAAAAAGAAAATAATTGTAGCCAAGATTAGAAGCAAAGCAGGAAACTGGGGGACGAGGGAATTTGTAGCAAGTTTCTCTGATGAAGGCCTCCTTTCTCAAACATAAAGCGAAATGAGTCAAATCTCTAAGAATATGAGTCACTCCTCAATAGATAAATGGTCAAGGTTATGAATAGGCAATTTTAAGAAGAAATCAAAACTATCTGTAGTCACATGGGGAAAAGTTTTAAATCTTGATTGATTAGAGAAATGCAAATTAAAACAACTCTGAGATGCCATCTCATGCTTATCAGATTGGCTAAAATGACAGAAAAAGAAAATGACAATATTGGAAAGGGTGTGGAAAAATTGGGACTGTTAGTTGAGTTGGGAACTAATCCAACCTTTCTGGAAAACAATTTGAAACTCTAGACAAAGGTCTGTTAAACTGTGCATACCTTTTGACACAGCAATTTAAAAAAATGTTTAAATAAAACACCTTACTTTCAATCTTAGTATTAATTCTAAGATAGAGAATAAGAAGGACTAAGCAATTGGTGTCAAAGAATTTTTCCAGGGACACACAGCTAGGAAGTATCTAAGACCAAATGTGAACCCAGGTTCTCAGGACACCAGACTTGCTGTTCTATCCACTGTGTGATTTAGCTGACCAGAGAAGGATGCTTTCGAAAAATCCTGGGAAGATTTACACCAACTGACACAAAATGAAATGAGCAGAACCAGAAGAACATTGTACATAGTAACAATAATGTTATTTGATGATCAACTGTGAATGTCTTAGCTATTCTGATCAATACAACAATCCAAGTCTTTTCTGAAGGACTTGTGATGAAAAATACTATCCCACTTCCAGAAAAAGAACTTATGGAGTCTGAATGCTGCTTTAAGCATATTTTTTTAAAACTATTTTTCTTTCTTTGTGTGTGCTTTCTTTCATAACACATGAAAATGCTTTGCATGACTGCACATATATAATCTATATTAAATTGCTGGCCTTCCCCAAGAGGAGGAGGGAAGAGAGGAAGAAAATTTGGAACTAAAAATTTTAAAAATTGAACGTTAAAATTTTTATTTGCATGTAATTAAGAAAAAAGGAAAATAAAATCTAAATTTGAAAAAAGAGTGACGGACTCCATAGCCACACGAGCAAAAAAAAAAAAAAAAAAGAAAGAAAGAAAGAAAAGGAAGGAGAAGAAGCTTAAAAGATATCTAGACATGTCAGAAAGGTCAGTACTACAAAAACAGAGAGAGGCGAGAAGATCTAGGAGGAGACAGGAGTCAACAATGTCAATTGCTACTAAGGGTTAATAATAATAAGGCTGGGGGGGGGACTTTGTATTTGATAATTAGATCACTGGAAGACTTTGAAGAGAGCAATTTCAATTCAGGGATAAAATCAGAAGCTAGACTACAGAGGGTTAAGAGGGGAATGAGAAGGAAGGATAAGTAAAGAAAGCTTTTTCTAGAAATTTGACTGTGAAATGGGAGATATAAACTGTAAGAGATTGTGGTTCAAGGGAGGGGTTCTTGTTTGTTTATTTTTAAAGATGAGAGTTTCCTGGGCACATTTATAGGCAGTTGGGAAGGGGTCAGTAGAAAGAGAGAGATCCAGGATCAATAATTAAAGAGAGAAAAAAGATAATTGTTGGGGGGATTAGGTGGATGGGGATGGTCTTTAGAAGAGAGAGATATCAAGGGTATAAGAACAGGGATTGGCTTGATAAAGAGATCAGCTCTTCATTGGAGTCTGGAACAAAGGAGCAGAGGATGAGGGATAATGATAAGGAGATGATATCTAGAGTACTGTGTTCAATTCCAGCATACTGATAAAACTCCTTTTAGGTAGGGATTCATTCATTCATGGCTTTGTAGTCCTGATACCTAAAACATCTTTTTTCTTTCTTTTCTTTTTCTTAAATCCTTACCTTTATTCTTAGAATCAATACTTTGTGTTTTGGGTTTAAAGCAAAAGAACAGTAAAAGGATTAGGAATGGGGTTTAAGTGACTTGACCCGGGTTACACAGTTAGAAAGTGTACAAGCATGTATAACCCAGTGGGATTATAGGTCGACTATGGGAGAGGGGTGGGAAAGAACATGAATCTTGTAACCATGGAAAAGTATTCTTAATTAATTAATTATTTAACTAAAAATTTCCCAAAAAATAAAATGGAGTTGAATTACATGGGGAAAAAAAGTATATAAGACCAGATTTGAACCTAGGACCTCCCTTTCTCTATGCTTGGCTCTCAATCTATTGAATCACCTAGCTGCTGTCCCCACAGCCCAACACAAATGAACTTTTATTGTTTTGAGAATGGGTCTCTGTATTTCTTAGGCTAGAAGTACAGTGGTCACTCATAGGCTTGATGCCTCCCTTTCCCCTCCCACTGCCAATTGGCAATAATACCTACTTCACAAAGCTATTTGGAGGATCCAAGGAAATAATAAAAGTAAAGTACTTTGGTAATCCTTAAAGTGCCATGTAAATGTCCGCCATTTTTATTGCTATTTAATCCACAGGAAACCCAGTATATTTATTGTCCTTTGGAGGCCTAGGGCAGCTGATGTCAGCCCTTAGTCCATAGGTATATAGCCCCTTGGGGACTCTAGAGTTCAGTCCCCATTCCAATCCCTCTAGGATAACAACAATAATAGTGACAGTAACACTAGTTAACATTCACCTAGGGCTTCCTTTGTGCTAGACACTTTGATAAGTGCTTTACAATCATTATCTCATTATCTGGTCCCTTTCAACAAATAACATCCCAGACCTTCCTGGGGGTCTGAGACCCCTCAATGCTCCAGAGTACAAGTTTAATAACTGTCAAGTCCCAGATTGTCCAGATGGTACAGTACGAATATAAATTCTCATTGGTGCTTATGAGCTACTGATATAGACACAGACAATAGGACACAAGGCAAAAGGCCAGCCCAACTATCCCCATCCCCTCACACACATACCCCCTGATCATAGTCACAGGGTTAAGGGTCTCTGAGGAGGTAAACCACCCAATGTTGGGCAACAGAGAGAAATGATGAAGGGCTGAGGGGCTCCTAAAATACTCAGGAGCCTTTCCACAGAAGCTTATTTAATCTGATGGCCCAGGCTGGAGGTCCTGAGGCCTTTCTCACCCATAATGACTCTTACTCTTCAGGCCACATGGGTGGAAGTCCTATAATTATGACTTCTCTGTGGTCAGGCAAGTACCTGTTCTGACAAGTTTAAAATCAAACGGAATAAAGAATCTATGCAATCATTTAACCTAATCTAATTACTCCTAATTGTATTTCATTATCCTAAATTGCCTAAATGTATCTTAATGTGTGTTAATACAAAAGAAATAATCATTTACCCTATGGAATCACATTTAACTAGATAATAGGGAATTAGCACAAGGGTAAAAACATTGATTTGGTATGGGCAGATGATGGAACCATAACAAATCTTAGACCCACTGAGGAAAAGTAGCAAAAAAAGTAAGTCTGGACTTCTGCTCTGATATCATTTGGCAAGGATAGATTTCTAAAAGTGAGGAGTATAAACCTTTGTTAGGAGCCAAGATTAACTCCAAGATACGGTAGGACATTCCTCAAGTGGGCTTGAGCTGTCTGGCCTAACTCCTCAGACAAGCAAAACCTTGAGCCATATCTACAAGGCTTAGCACTATTTAAGGCAAGAGACCTTGGAGCTGTATCTTCATGGATACGTGTATGCTAAGACCAAAGACTCTTTGTATTTTGTGATGACCAAATCACACCTGTGTTTTCCCCCCTCATTGTTAGTCCATAACTCCTGATCGGCTAACCATATCTTAATGTCTATAATTCCCAATTGGCTTTTAATTATGTAATGCTTCTTTAGTTTTAAGAGAAAAACTTACCCAGAGGAATTGTGCGTTGGCTATGGGAGGAGGTGGAGGGGGAGGAAGGATAGAACATGAATCCTATAACCATGGAAAAATGTTCTAAATGAATTAATTAAATTTTAAAAATCTGGAAATAAATAAATAAACAAATGAATGAAATAAAAAAAAGAGAAAAACTTGTTATGAATACTGGACTCAACTCTCAATAAATCAGAATTCATGATCCCATTTACAGCTCCCCTCTATCCTGTCAATTTCTAATCCATGCAGACCCCTCCTCTCCCCTCTCTCCCTTCCTGGAGTCAGTCTCCAGAGAGAACTGGCTTGTAGCAGGCAGGGGTCTACTCAAATAGAACAGGGATCAGATTATTTCTCAAAACCTAAATACTCAGCTTCCTCCACCTCCAAAAGACTTTATTAACTCCCTTCCCCCTTTTTCCTTCTTTCCCTCAGTCATGTCAAGCCCCCCAACATCCTTCTCCTTCCCAGCCCTCCACTTCCTCCTCTTCATCTTTGTGACCTCGATAGTCTTCCATCTTCAACTTCGATTCTCCAAGATATCCAAGTTATGGGAACAGTCACTATCCCTTGAGAGCCCAGCCACTAAAGCCTCCTCCCCTGATGGCATCTGGACTGTGAATTCTATGGGCCGTCTAGGAAACCAGATGGGTGAGTATGCCACCCTCTATGCTCTGGCAAAACTCAATGGCCACAGGGCCTACATATCACCTGAGATGCATCAACACCTTGCTCCCATATTCCGTATCACCCTTCCTGTTCTCCCAGCCAGTGTGGCCCAGCATATACACTGGAAGAACTACCCCCTAGATGACTGGATGTCAGAGGAATATCGTCATATTCATGGTGCCTATGTCCGTCTCACTGGTTTCCCCTGTTCCTGGACTTTCTACCACCACCTCCGAGAAGAGATCCGTCGTGAATTCACCCTGCATGACCATGTCCAAAGGGAGGCTCAGGCTTACCTACACAGTTTACAGAAAAATCCAGCCACCTTTGTGGGAGTCCATGTCCGCCGAGGCGACTATGTTCATATCATGCCCCAGGTCTGGAAGGGTGTGGTAGCACACAAGGGCTACTTGGATCAAGCTATGGATTGGTTCAGAGCCCGTTACAGGGATGCTGTTTTTGTGGTCACCAGCAATGATATGTCATGGTGCCGGGAAAATATTAACAACACCAAGGGAGATGTGGTATTTGCAGGGAATGGAGTGGAGAGCTCTCCAGGGAAGGATTTTGCTCTGTTGACCCAGTGCAACCACACCATCATGACCATTGGCACCTTTGGCATCTGGGCTGCCTACCTGGCTGGTGGTGAAACGATCTATTTGGCCAACTACACCCTTCCAGACTCACCCTTCCTCAAAATCTTCAAACCTGAGGCGGCCTTCCTGCCTGAATGGATAGGGATCCCAGCTGACCTGTCACCTCTGCTCAAGAACTGAATAGTTTTTTTTTTTTCAGGTCCTCACCCTGGACTCATGGTCCAGATTAGTGTACTATGAAGGTGAGGCTAAGGAGATAGCATGGAACCATCTCTCCTATCCTGGCCATCTATCTACATCATAGGACAGAGACCTCCACTTCATGGCCTACCTCATCCCATCACAAAAAATTCAGGAGTGGATCTACACAATGGAGTTGGTTGCATAGAATCATACCATGGCAGATATGGAAGAAGGGGGCTTGAGGATTATCTAGGGTGGGCTAGATTATCTTAAACTAGTGTGTCTCTTAAACCCACTGACGGTGGGCATATATTAGTAGGATGTATAATTATAAATCCTTGATGGTTGGGGGCTTGTTGGAAAAGGGGTAAAGTTGACCTGATTCAATGAAAGTCCTGTGGGTTTAAGACAGTGATGGCAAACATTTTAGAGACTGAGTGCCCAAGGTGCAACCCTCCCAACACAGGTGAGGCCCCCAGTTGGGAAGAAAACTTAAGTGCAGGTCATAGGAGGGTCAATCAGAAGAACCAAGGATATTTCTCCTGAATAAACAATTTTGGACTACCTGTTGCCAATTTCCCATACTGCTCTGAGATTCTAAGAGTCCATGAAACTGGTGCCCAGAATGGTGACAGAAATGGTAGGCAATAATTCTATAGGATGAGGAACTAGTTTCAAGCTGCTAGCTGACACTGTGGGCATTGCTGGACATTCTAATTCTTGAGTCTGGAAGAGAAGAGTTTGGTTCTGGCCTAACACTTATAGACTGTGTGACCTGGATAAGTCAGTTAACCTTTGCCTCAGTCTCTTCAGCTTTAAAATGGTGCTAATAGTAGTACCTACTTCACAAGTATATTGTGAGGATCAACTGAGAAAATATTTGTAAAGTGAATGTACAGTGAATGGCACATAGTAGGGATATATAGTTAGGAAGTGGGACTCCTGGTACCTCACAGGATACATCAACACTGCCATGAAGTTGATCATAAATAAAGGGAGGACCTCAAATATTTTAATAATGTGCCTCCTTTGACAGATCTCTCTCCAACTGATTCTCTTCCTGGAATTCACTCCTCAACAATCAGCCTACTTTCTCTACCTTACACTTGCCCCATCCCAATGATTCTGAAACCCAAACTTCAGATGTGTATACTTCACTCTCCATCCTCAAATGGCCAGGTCCTACTCCTATTCACCTCAACCCTACTCCAGGCATGACTCATTCCAGGTCTCCTTCTCCCTTCTATCCTGCCCTCTGGAAAACCTACCCTACTATGAACTAACTTTCTTTCATATTAAATATTTTCCTTTATCACTCCTTTCATCTTACAGCTTTTACTGAGACCTGGATCTTGCCTCATAAAACTATTTTCCTTCTAGCATACCAGTTATACTTTTCTTTCATGCCCCTGGTTGGTTGGGGGGGGATATTGGGGAAGAGGAATCACAATATTCCTTACTCCCCATTCCAATTTCCAGACTACTTTATTACCATCACTAAACAAATTCTCTTCCTTTACAAGTTCACACCATTCAAATACATCATCATTCAAATTTATCCAAATCTTAGCAACTATTATCTGATAATCCCTCAGGACATTTTCCTTCCTTCCTCAGTGAGTTCAGTGCCTGGTCTGCCCATCTCCTGTCCTCATACTATGGGATTTTAATATATACATAATGATATTTATACAAAATCCCTGACTTTTCAATTCCTTTGCTATTTGATTCCTATGACCTGCCTTTTCCTCAACTATATACTAAGATGGATATAACCTTGATCTTACCATAAGCCACCATGTTCCTCTCTCATGTTCATAAATTCCAAGTTTTTTTTAAATCAGATAATGCTTTATCATTCCTTCTTTCCCTGTGCCTATAGCCCCTCTTCCTGATCTTTGTCCTCACCATCATATCCAAACCTACCTCTTCTCAGTTATTTTCCCAGCCATCACCTCTACCATGACTACATTTTTTTCCTTCTCTATCTTAATCTTAATATTAAACTCAATACTTCAGTGTCACCAGGAATATAGATTTGTTTCAAAAATTGGGAAATTATAAACCTAACTGACCACAATTTAAAAAAAAATCACATGACTATAGCAATAGATATAGAAAAAGTTTATGACCAGATACAATAACCATTCATTAAAAACACTAAAAAGAGGGCATATAGGTGCCTTTATGGGTAAAGTGTTAAGCCTGGAGTTAGGAGAACCTGGGTTCCAATTTGGCCTCAAATACTTCCTACTGTAAAAGGGAAAATTATTATGGTTGGTTAGGTTGAACTGGATATTAAAAAAGGTGGTCACCAAGAATTGAATAAATATCAATCCTAAAATGATTTTTAGCAATTTGTTTATAAAATATAGAAGAGAGTGAAAATAGAGAAATGAGAAGAGAGTAGAGTAAGAGATCTAGCTTAACCAACTAGATTATGTATTCAAGTCTTGGCTTTACTCGGGCGGGGTTCCAGAGGCTCAGAGAATAGGTTGATATATATATTTTTGTTTTTGTTTTTGACATGATCAATTCCAGAATCTTCTTTGCTTGTGTGTTTTTGGAAATTTCGGGGTCCTTGAACTACATTTCACATAAACCTACTGACTTCCTGTCTTGCATGATGATGTAGACAGTTACGTAATGATGTAGACAGAAGGATAAAAAATGAGGAGCTGGTTTTGCACTTCCTCTTTTGCTTCCAATCCAGCAGTATGGTGGAGGTAGTGGCGGTTCTTTTAAACAGCCTAAACTAGCATGGTATGTGGCTTTATTTTCTATTGGCTACTAATAAATCTTTATAAAACCATAATATTTTTAAAGTTATCCTTTTATCTTAATTTTATTTATTACATTTATGGCAATCACAAGTTTGGCTTACGAATTCTCAATTTTTCAGATACCCTAGCAAGCCAAGTTTCTCCTGCCATGACTTTTCACACACACTCCCCCCGGCAGAACTCTGAGAGAAGTCCAAACTTCCTCCTGAGGGGTTGGCCTGCTTCTACTGTTTTTGTGTTTTTGTTGTTCTTTCCATTTTCTCCATTTTCCTCGGCCACTCTGCTACTTTCCTTTGAGTGGCTTTTCCAGGAAAGAGGAAAGTTACTTTTCTTGCACAAGCCATGTTGCTGCTGATGGCTCCAGCTGCTTATTCTGGCCTTCTGTTACTGACCTTCAGATCCCCTTGGATGCCAATCCTGCTTTCTTGGTCAACAATGGCGGCCTCCCCCGCCCCTGCCTGCCCCTCCCTGGGCTCTAAGCTGACCTTCCTGTTCTGCCATGCTGCTGGTTCAGCCTGAGTCGCTCCCACCTGCTTTCACTGCTGCTTCATTCCTCACTGCTCTGGCCCAGACTGCAGCCCCACATTTTGCTTATACAAGTCTTTTCTTTTATTTTGCCTTTTTTAAATGTCACATATGATGATGGATGGACTCCATTGTTACAATTGTATACAACTTTTGAAGAATAAGATAACCTAAGAATTTAAATTTTATAGTACCTCTGAATAGATAATAGGTATATATGTGTATATGTGTGTGTGTGTGTGTGTGTGTGTGTGTGTGTATAATAAAGAATGTTATCTTAAAAGGTAAAGAAACCAAATAGAAGTTCCTATCCAAACTCTTTATATAAAAAAGCAGGAAGCCAAAAAGAGCTCTTGCATGATATTTTAACTCTTTATTTTTAATTTACTTTCCCATCAGAAAGATCTAGAATTCTTGGTGATATTTTAGACCCAAGAGTTTTTTGTTTTTTTTAATCAGCTTTGTGTTTTTTTTCCTAGGCTCTGCCCTACATTTGGATGGAGGCAATAATAGATTTTGTTAAAAATATCTCAGCCAGGGTTGAATGATTTCCTATATCTGTTGAATTTGTGACAAGTATACATTTTTTAAACATCACAGCGAGTGGTTATATGAAAAACTCATGTGAATACTATATGATAATGGGTCTGTTTGCTATTGTCATTAAATGTGTTATTGTAATTTGGGGCAATTTTGGCACTTTATTTGAATGTGTATTATCTACTCTACTACTGTTTTGTTTTTATAAATATGCTATTTTGTAAAAGGAATTTGCACTCACAGTAGTTCATGGCAAAGATTAAAAGGAAATGAATCTCATTTTGGGGTGAGAAACCTTTCACTAATTCTAAGCTATATATTTTTGATTTTTAAAACATTCTTTTATTATTTTTTCCCCTTGTATGTGCAACACAGTATTTGAATTTCTTTTTTCTCTCATTTTTGTACTTGAATACATTATCAATATTAATCCTTTTTTATTTTACAGTAATATAAGTTTAATATAAACATATATTTGCTATAATATTAATGCATACCCAAAAGCTTTAGACTATGGTAACCTGCCATGTATTGATAGATGCTATGGGACTGTGATTGATGATTGTGTCTGATTCCAGGAGAAGGGAACAAAAGAGCCACTATACAGTGCCTCGAAGCACAAGGTCATGGAGACCAACCATTCCCAATGGGATTGATGAGAATCTGCACAGTGCTTAGAAGCACAAGATCAAGAAATATTATACCAATCCAGGTAGGACTGACAAACCTTCCAAGCCAATACTGAAGGACTTGAACCTAGTGTTTGGGATTCATGGTTGTGGCTGTTCTGACATATGTTAGAAGCCAGACTTCTCTGAGCCACATTCTAGTCAAGTACTGAAGGTTGGCTATCATCTTGGCTCTCCCTATCCCTGAGAGTGAAGGCAGAGCAGACCAGGAAAAGACATTTCCCTTTTACACAAAATTCTAGTCCCTTTTCTTTCTCTTATAAGTGTGGCAGCTTTCTGTAGTCATGGCTACTAAATGGGTAAGTGCAAAATTGCTTAAATCACTTTAATTGGGCCTTGATTCAAGGACCTGTTATAAGTTTATTTTTCCTTTATGTACATTTTGCACATAGGACTTTGACATTTTATATTTCATCCACAAGTTATTTTTTCTTTTTTTTTAAATTTTTAAATTTTTTGATTTTTTATTTATTTTGATAATTGACTCATACACTCCATACTTCATCCATTAATCCTTAGCTGATCTGGGTGTTTGTCTCTATCCTTTTCAGAGAGGAATGTGTTATTAATTCTCCTCAGGGGGGTATGCATATATTATGATCTATAATGTAAAGTTTAAATTTTTTGAGAGTAATTTCAGGATAAGAATTTTGCTACCTCTCCAGAATCCAGACAACGGACTTGTTTGGAGAAGGCACCATGAAGATGCCTGAAGAACGTACACTGCATCAAGAAGATTCACAGTGAACTTTGGGGTGTAGTTGACTGAAATGTGGGAGGCTGAATGCATTTGCTCTGAACATACACTCATGTCGGAGGCTGCCTCCAAATTGACTTTTTGTCAATGTGCCTAGCAATCATTGGATCATTGGTTTTGTCCTTTTTTCTTTTTATTCCCAAATTTCTGTAATTTAAAAGTTGGTTATGTTTACAAGAGCCTTCGGGGAGACCAGTCTCCCTTGGCTCTCAGGGGGAATGTGTTATTGGAAATTTCGGGGTCTTTGAACTACATTTCCCATGAGCTCACTGGCTTCATCTTGCATGATGATGTAGACAGTTATGTAATGACATAGACAGAAGGATAAAAACCGAGGGGCTGGTTTTGCACTTCCTTTTTTGCTTCCAATTCAGCAGCATGGTGGTGGCAGGTAATGGCAAGTCTTTTAAACAGCCTAAGCTAGTATGGCATGTGGCTTTGTTTTCTATTGGCTACTAATAAATCTTTATATTTATTATATTTAAACTTTACATTAATATAAAACCATAATATTTTTAAAGTTATCTTTTTATATTAATTTTATTTCTTACATTTTACAATACATGTTTTCAAGAGGGGTTTTACTTGTCTTTCTTTCTCAGTGGAGGATGTGGCAAGGGGAGATGGGATAGAGAGAAGGAGGATCTTCATTTGAAAAAAATACATTAATTCTTTAAAAGGCTAAACAAAGCCCAGGATGCAATGAAATTAATAATACACTGTCCTCCATTCTTAAATCCCTTTCATCCTTTTTCTATTGCCAACTATACCTTGCCAAACTCCACTTCCAGATTACCCCCACCATTTATCTCCTTTCCTCCTATTCACATGCTTTTGAAAGGAGCTGGAGGAAATTATGAAGCCATGCTGACCAGGTTCAATACAAGTTTATGTTATCTAATTTCAACAGGACCCTCACCTTAGCAGACTATTCTATTTTCCCCCAATCAATTCGCTGTCCTATTCTCCACAGCAACTATTCCAAACCTTCTCTTTCAGTTTCCCAAGGCACCCACTTTGAAGATCTCATTTTATTCTTCACTGGGAAAATTAAAGCTATTCCTATAAATTCCCCCTTTTGTCTCCTCTTACCTCACATAATTCAGAAATTTTTCCTTCTTTCACTTTAGTCCAATTTCAGATGAAGGGGTAGCCCTTCTCCTTACCAAAATTAACCATTCTTCTATATGTACTTTTTATCCTATACTCTCCCATTTTCTCCAACAGAATTTCCCTATTACAACCCTTCTTTTTTTTTTCTTCAACTACTGACTACATACTAGCTCCTCCCCTGCTTCCTACACAAATGCCCATGTCTCTCTTATCCTCACTAATCTTGCCATTTTAACTAGCTATCATCCTATATCTCTTCTTCCTTTTTTGGCTAAATTTCCTTGGGAAATCCATGATATCCTCCAAAGTTCTGTTCTAGGCCTTTGTTCTCTTCTCACTTAATGGTCTCATCAACTCCCAAGAATTCAATTTTCATCTCTATGAAGATAATTCCCAAATCTAGAAATACATTTGATGACTATCCTTCCTTTCCTGTCTCTTCTAAACAATGTAGGAGTAAAAATGAATAAATATTCTGATATTTTAAATCAAAGGATTTAATAATAATTTAAAAATGAGAGGTAAAGGGATCCCTTCAGCCAAATGAGCAGAGCACAGAGCCAGAGATCCACAACTGCCACACTTTAACCAAAGCAAAGCCCCAAAAGAACCCCACAATGTGGGTCGCAGTCAAATTTATCTTCAAAGCCTCTGAACATCAACAAGAACATACTTAAAAGGATGCTGGGAATGTAGCTCAGGTGTGGCAAATTTTCTACCTGCACATTCTCTCTCCCCCCCCCCCCATCCTTTGGGAGACCAATCTCCCCAACGGATCATTTTAAATGTAATTTAACTAAAGTACATACAATATTTACACAAGGAAAATACGACAACTTGTGGATAAGGAAACAAAAAGGGAACCAAGAACAAAACCAATTAGGAGGCAATCCCCTTTAGTACAACAAATTACATATAAACAAATTTATTCAACCCCCCCAAAGTTCAATTCTGCACATTCAGTTTGCTCAGGAACTCTTGGAGCAGTATGCAGTCTCCACAAGCATCTCCACAAGGCATCTTCAGGAAGAAGTTCAGTCTCTAGATTCCAGGAGGCAGTAAATTTCTTACCTTAAAAAAATTTTTTTTTCTCAAAAGGAACTTAAAACTTTTCATTACAAAATAAAAATACATTCCCCCCTGATAAGGATATTAACATATTCCCCTACTGAGGAGGTTACAGAGAGACACATAGGAATCACATAGAGATACATGGTAAAGTCTATGAATCAATTATCAAAAACATCAAGGAATTCAAAAAGTTAAAAAAATAAAAATAAAATTAACCCCTGTGTGAAATATAGAATATTAAAAACTGAAAAAATTGTAGGAAAAATTTCACAAATCACAACAGGTTCTTGGAACAATCAATGAAAATCCCCTAGCAACATAAAGATAAAGAGGCATTCTGAAAACTTAAAGGTTCCCAATTAAATGAAAGCCAAAAAGGTTTCTTGTAAAGTAATAATCATTATGCTTAGTGTTGTATTTAGAAAAATACAGAAAAAGAAAAGCAGCCACTGCAGTTCAACAAGAGGCAAAACTGAATGCTCAATAATGGCCTCTAGTGGTGAAGAGGCAATGTGGGGGGCTCCAGAATCCAGGTGGGAGTATGGATAAGCTGAATACCAAGGCACGGTTGAGGAGTTTTTTAAGGCAAGGATTTTGGGCTGGTTTTAGGGGCAAGGACACCTCTTAGCTAGAGTGGGAAAAGGTTTTAGCTAAAAGGAAGTATAAGAGGCAAGCTGGGGTGGGTGAAAAAGGACTTAGTTAGGAGGGAGGACCAACTGCCCAGAAAGGAAAAAGGGATCCCACTTCTCTGGGCTGGGGTTGGGGGCAGGGAGTTTACAGCTTACTAGTAGCAGCAACAGCAAGCAGCAGCAGAAGAAAAAGTTAGTAGGAACTGCCTTTGTGAGGGAGAGACCAGGCTGCCGGGTTCTCCTGGTGGGCAGGTGTAGGCAATGAGTCTGGGAAAACTCTGAAAGGTTTCCCAGAGGGAAAAGGGAAAAGGGAGACCATGGCAGGAGAAGAAATTCTGTCCCTTTGTGATTGCCAAAATTATAGGAGTAAAAATGAATAAATACTCCTGATATTTTAAATTAAAGGATTTAATAATAAAAAAAAAAAGAGAGAGGGAAAGCAATTTCTTCAGCAAGTGAGCAGAGCACAGAGCCAGAGACTCACACCTGCCACACTTTAACCAAATCAAAACCCAAAAAGAGCCCCACAGCGTGGGTCTCAGCCAAATTTATCTTCCAAGGCTCTACACATCAAATGATGACATTCTTAAAAGGATGCTGGGAATGTAGCTCAGGTGTGGCAAATTTTCCACCTCTACAACAATCTGCTATCTTGCTTTAGACCTCATAATTCAACTGAAACTTCCCTTTCCTAAGTTAACAATGATCTTTTAGTTGACAAATCTTATGATCTTTTCTTGATCCTTTTCTTTCTTGACCTCCCTATAGAGAGTATTTGGCACAATTGAATACTCTCACCTCCTAGATACTCTTTCTTTTCTGGGTTTCTATGACATTGTTCTCTCTTGGTTCTCCCCCTGTTTAATTCTGGAAGAGTCTATTTCAATGTTCCTTTTCAGTTCCCTTTGATGGTTTCTCATTCACATCATGCTCACTATCCACGGATGTCCTCCAAGGCTCTGTCCCAAGCCCTCTGTTCCCTTTTCCCCTCTATACTGTTTCACTTAGTGGTCTCATCGTTTCCAGGGATTTTTATCATTATCTCTATGGAGATGATTCCCAGATCTATAAATATGATCTTCATCTCTCTCCTTAGTTATAAACCTGCATCATCAACTGCCTTTTAATACATCTTAAACTGGTTGTTCTGTAGGCATATTAAATTTGACAAAGCCAAAACAGGATTAATAATCTTTTCCCCAAAAACTTTCCTATTGTTATCACAGATACCACCTTCCAGTCACCCATGCTTGCAACCTTAGTGTCACATTCAACTCCTTTATCCAATCTGTTGCCAAAACTTGTTTCCACTTTCACAACATATTTCTTATTTTCCCCTTCCTTTCATTCAAAAAGCCACCATCTTAGTTCAGGCCTTCTTTGCCTCTCATCTAAAGTTGCAATAGCCTTCTTGTTGGTGTTTGGGACTTTAGTCTCTCCCATTCTTTTTTTTAAACCTTTACCTTTCATCTTAGAATCAATACTGGGTATTAGTTCTAAGGCAGAAGAGTGGTAAGGGTTGGTGATGGGAGTTAAGTGACTTGCCGAGGGTCATATAACTAAGAAGTGTCTGAGGCCAGATTTGAACCCAGGACCTCCCCTCTCTGGGTCTGACTCTCAATCCACTGAGCCACCCAGCTGCCCCTCTTTTCCTTTCTAAACCACCTTCAACTTAATTGCCAAGATGAATAATATAAATACAAAAAAATAAATATAAAGCCTAGATCTTGCCTTGTCATTGAACCTACCCTATAACCCACTCAATAAACTTCAAGATTCCTTGTTACATCCAAGATAAAATATAATATTTTGCCATTTGCCATTTAGAGTTCCTTACCACCTCAGCCACTACTACTTTTCCAGGCTTCTTACATTTTGTTCCCCTCCAGAAACCCCAAATTCATCTACAAAACATTCTATTTCTCATTTGTATATCTTAACATTGGTTATCCTCCATCCCTGTCTCATCATCATTACTTTCATACTTCAATAGATTCCTGTTCTCATCAATGTGTATTCCTCCTAGAAGTATAGATCAAAGCCTACTCACAGCTTATCTTGCTTGATATTTGCCCATATCCTTCTATAAATCCTTTATAAGAAGTCCATCCAGCCAAGAGCCATTTATGATCCTTTTTTAGCATGGAAATTACATGGTAAAATGGAATTAAGAGTATTTTGGCAAGGAGTGGAGGAAGAACTGGAGTAAGGAGGAAACTAGAAATGAGACTAGGAAAAACTAGGACTAGAAACTAGAGGTCCAATTAAGGAACTGTTGAAATAGTTCAGGGCAAAGATCATAAAATCCATATCAGTAAAGAGAATAAAATGGATAAAGAATGAAAACTATTTTGCAGAGGTAGAACTAATAAGACTTGATAACTGTCAGAAGATAAAGGGAAGTGTAAACAAATCATTGATTTATTGATCCATTTTAATGATCTATCTCTAGTTTGTTTCCAGTCAGTATTACTCAGTTTAGTGTGGTTACATAAGTGATAGTTCAATATACCTATATTCATGTCTATCAAATTTGATCAACTACATAGATATGGATCCACATTTTACTCACATCAGGGTAAAATGATTCTTTCTTATCAGACTTTTTAGGCCATAAGAAGCAAGTGTAAGACCGCATACTGAGAGCTATTGCTGTATTTGCTTAATCACAAAAATGTCCAAGCTAGAGGGCCTAAGGGGAACATCTGGACTTTTGAGTCGCCACTCTCTGGCTTTTCTCCTCACCCAGCTTGGGGAGATAAGCATTCCATTGCCCATTTTCTGATCCCCTTAGTCAACAATAGGTGCATATCCTGCCTATCCTGTGAGTGGAGATGACCCTTAACTTGTCCCTCTTTTGACCACACAAAGTCCCCAAGACATTTTAGGAACTCCATGACCCTTTGTCATTTCCCTTTGCTATTTCCCTGTCAATTGTCCAGAATTGAGTGGGAATCTCCCCATTTGATGACTGTCTAACTTCTGCCCATTGTTAGGGTTGGGGGGAGATTTATGGCCCATTACCTTCGGACCACCATGGTGACTATGGGAACAACCAATGAGAATTTTTATATTATGGTGCACCATCTAGACAGTCTGGGACCTGAATATTTTAAAATCTATTCTGGGCAGCAAACATCTCAAATTGAAAGTAAGGTCTGAGGTTCCATTCATTAAAGGGGGGCAGGTCTCTTTAATAAATGGTTATTGGTTCAGAATTATGCCTCAGTGGGTTTTCAAAATTACATTCTTAGTAACAGCCACCACAGGTGTGAGATAAATATGTAGGGGGTCCCCTACCTCAGCTCATCTTAGAAAGACTCAACAGAGGAATCACAGAGTCACACGGCATGTCTGACAGCCTAAAGGTGTGGCAGTAGCCTCCTGCTGTCTCAGCATCTAGGAGTCTACTGGAGTAGAAAGGTCCCACTGCCAGTATATTAGGGAGAATCATTGTGTATTCCTATAACTGGGATCTGGATGAGAGATTCCATCCAGTCTGCTGCTTTTTGCATTTTGTTTGTCCTTAGAAATCCCAATGCCTTCCCATTTAACAGAATTTCATTAAAAATGAAGGGGACAAGGATTCTTTTCCAGCATACAGGTGCAGACTTTCACCTGTTCACTTGTCCACCTATTTGTGTGAGGAAGGGCTGAGGGTCTAATGGATCACCTCCTAATTAGGTATTTACCAACTAGAAATATTTTAAGCTTGCTAGCTGTGAGACCCTGGGCAAGTCACTTAACCTCCATTGCCTAGCCCTTACTGCTCTTCTGACTTAGAACCAGTGCACAGTATTGATTCTACGATAGAAGGTAAGGGTTAAAAAAAAATGTCTAGGACTATTCAAAGGAGAAGTTGAATAGTGGACTTCTAAAATTCTAATTATTGGCCTGATGTAAATACAGGGTCTCTGTATTATCAAGAGGGCTATTGATCTGTGTCTCTATATCGGTTATGATGCTCACCTTATCAGTGAACTGATATTCTTACCCAAAAACCAGTCTCTTGAGATAATTTTAATCATAACAACCTCACCACCTCTGCTATAATGAGTTACAGTGTAAGTCCAGTGACTGGAAGGAGGATTGCTTGTTCCATAGCACTCAAAATACATTTACCTTCCAAAAGTCATCTAAACCATAGGGTAGAACTCTTGAGTCTTGGGACACATGGTGTAATTACTCTGGTCAAGAGAAACTTCTCAGAATGTTAAAGGCTTTTCCCAACCTCATCTTCTCTCTCTCTTTCATTCAGTAATGTTTTATTTTTTACCACTTAAATGTAAAAATAATTTTTGACATTTGTTTTCTAGCACAGTTTCTCCCTATCTCCCATCCTTCCACCTTCCTGGAGGTAACAAACTATTGCTAGTCTCAAGTTCAATTCCTTCAGTTGATTACTTTGTAAGTGTTTTGTATTTGTGTATGGATTCTGTGCCTCCTTTTTGTCATTTGCTTTTTCTGTGAAGGAAAATAAAAATTGTGCCAGAGTATATTCTCATGAGCTTTCTCAATTATTTGTTTTGGTACAAGTCATTGTACTAATAGGAGATGGCACCTACTTTTTTCCCACATATTAAGGAAACCCAAATATGGACCAAATGTATCTTAGAGATTTCTTATCATAACTTCAGGTGACATTAATAACAAAAGAGAGAACCTACATGCCTTGTGTTGAGCCCTTATAATTGAATCAGGTGCATGTGAGCTCAGTGTCTTTGGAGGGCTATGGATCAAAAGTCACACATATTTACTAATGAATTCTGAAGTCACAAGTTTTAAAACTCAGATCTGCCATGTCTTTGGGTGGAAATATTTGGGTAGACAGGCCAATGGACTGAGTAACTATGTTCTGTGAACATCAGTTGTTATTTTGGCAGTTACTATTCCTCACAAGGTGGAAATATAGACTTATAAAAAAGAACAAGCTACACAGGGTGGGGGGGGAGGGAGGAAGGGGAAGAAATGAATTAGATACACCTGTGAAGGTGAAATCACTGACAATGAAGAAGAAATTAAAGTGATTATTGGAAGCTATCTTGCCCAACTATATGTCAATATATGTGACAACATAAATGAAATAGATGAATATTTAGAAAAATATAAGTTGCCCAGATTAACAAAAAAGAAAATAGGATAATGAAATAGCTCCATTACAGAAAAAGAAATTGAGCAAAGTAAGAAGGAATTTCCTAATAAAAAGACCCTAAGGGCCAGATGGCTTCACGAGTGAATTCTACAAAGCATTCAAAGAATAATTAACTATAATACTATATAAACTATTTGGGAAAATAGGAAAAGAAGGCATTCTTTTAAATTCCTTTTATGATACAAATATATTATTGTTACTAAACTAGGAAGAGTTAGTACAAAGAAAGAAAATCATAGATCATTATGATGATTGATGAATGAATATTGATACAAAAAATTAAATAAAATACTAGTAAGAAGATCATAGCATTATAACACAATGATCATACACTATGACCAGGTGGGTTTTAAATCATGAGTGCAGAGATGGTTGATATGAACACAGTTACAAAACAGTATTAGGAAAACTATCAGCCTAATTGACATATCAATAATGAAACCAATAGAAACCATATGGTTATCTTAATAGTTGCAGAAAAAAACTTTGACAAAATGCAATACCCATTCCTTATAAAGATGTTAGAAATCATTGGAATATAAGAAGCTTTCCTTAAAATGATAAAAAGACATTTATCTAAAATCATTAGGAAGCATTATATGTGATGGGAATAAACTAGACTCCTCAATAAGATCAGGGGCAAGGTGCTGAAACTTATTATTATATTATTTAATATACTAGATATATATATAGTATATTTAATACTAGAAATGCTAGCGATAGCAATAAGATTAGAAAAAGAAATTTAAGGATTTAGAGTAAGCAACGAGTAAATAAAATTATAACTCTTTGTAGATAATATAATGGTATACATATAGAATCTCAGAGAATCAACCAAAAAATGAATCAAAGCAATGAACTATAGCCAGTTAAAGAATATAAAATAAACCCACCTAAATTATCAGCATTTCTATTTACCACAAAGATCTATTGCAAGAGATAGAAAAAAAATACATTTAAAATAATTGTAGACAATATAAGATACCTAGAAATACACTTATCAAAACAAAACTAGAAATGATATGAACAGTTATTAAACATTTTCCACACAAAGTCAGATTTAAACAATTAGAAAATATTAATCAATGTAGGCTGAGCCAATATAATCAAAATGACAATTGTACCGAAATTAATTTACCCAACTGAAAGGAAAAAATTGGGCAAAGTACATTTTGAGCAAAACCTGTTCTTATTTGGTAAGCAAGGCAAATAAGTCAGAGGTCTACAGATACCCCAATTAAGGTCTGAGACCCTGATCATCATCACTGACAGATTTCTAAAGGCAAAAAGAGGAATTTCCAGAGTGAGGAGGAAGATTTACAGGGGTCATTCTCAATATAGTACATCCAAATCCCATTTCTGGGAAATCCCCAATCCCCTCAGACCTTTTCTCATCTTTCATGGTTTTTCAAGACCTTCTGGTCTCTCAGCTCTCTTACATGAATCAATTTAATATGAGGAACAGTATAATGTGTAATCACACATTTCTGATTAATATAGTAATACACACACATGAGATTACAACTGAGATACTGTCCTAGGATTACATTCTTTTAAAAAATATTTTATTTTCCCAATTACATGTAATAACAATTTTCAACATGTCTTCCAATATTGTCTCCCTCTCTCCCTTCCTTCCACCCTCCCAGAAGTGGTAAACAATTTGATCTCAGTTATATATGTCTTATCATGCAAACTTACTTTCATATTGGTTATTATTGTAAGGGAATACTCACATAAAACCCCAAACCCCAAAGAAAACCCCAAATAACCTTAAGTGAAAAACAGTATGCTTTGATCTGCATTCTGACTCCAACAGTTCTTTCTCTGATGGTAGATAGCATTCTTTTTCATAAATCCTTCAGAATTGTCCAGGATCATTGTATTCCTGGGAGTAACTAAGTCTTTCACAGTTGATCATTGTACAATATTGCTGTTACTGTGTACAATGTTCTCTTGGTTCTGCTTATTTTGTTCTCCATCAGTTCATGTAGGTCACGGACTACATTAATCTTAATTAATCTGGTTACATATATAGACTTTTGGCTGGCAAATTACACAGGTTGTAAGGCATCAAATTAAAGGGATTTTTAATACAAATGAGGAGCTGCTTAATTAAATTTCCTTCTTATATTCCCCCTTTAGTCCTCCCTAGATAAATCTGGAATTGTCCAATATAATCTAAATGTATAGAGGGCACTTCTTTATTGGCATCATGTGGACCAGAGGAGGTATTCCCCTATAGAGCACAGTTGACAATTGAAGGGGAAGAAGAAAGGAAAGAGAAGAAAATGAAAAAGAGGTGGTTGGAGATGCTGGCAAGGAAGTGTCAGTTATGAGTGTTAATAAATGGATGCTATTGGTTCAACAATTGTTGATCTGAGGTGATGGCAACATTCTCTTCTTGAACATTGTCCATAGGAAAATGGTGACTCTGGCAGTAGCTGTAGAAAGCTGTCCTTTGAAGATGGGCTGAGTGGAGTGATTGAATGCTGTTCCCAGGCAGGAATGAGGACTACTGATGGCTGATAGTCCAGAGTTACAGGAGTGGCCTAGGAAGAAAAGTGCAACAATATGTACACATCACCTAGATAGTCCTGCAGGAATAATGGATGTTATACCTAACCAAGTCACAGAGTCACAGTTGCTGGAACAGTTTTTGTCGTTGGCAGGGTCAGAGTCTACCTCTGGTACTGAGAAGTACATCAGACAAAAGACCATAGTCACATGGATGTCCAACTTGGAGATGGGGGAAAAGGTACTTATAGTAATGTTGCTATTGAGCCCAATCATCTGACCTGCTCATTGTGAAACCAAATAAGGGAATGGATCTATCTTTATGGTTTGAGACTCCTCCGTGATACTTTGTTGGATGATTTAATCTGTCCTACTCCATGTTCCATCCTTAGGGCTATTTTAACTGTGTCTCTATCTAAACTATGACTCTCTTTGAACTATGACTATCCATCCCAGTGTTAGTATTAGTTCTTTTTGCTTCTTGAGGACCAGAGAGAAACAAATCTTTCCAGGGTAGAGTAAATTTTCTAATAGTGCAATGCTGGGGAGAATATGTGCAATAGTAGTAAAGGATCCCTACTACAGCCAATAATACCACCAATAAGCCTAGTGCAGTGATGGGCAACCTTTTGAGCTTGGTGTGTCAAAATTCGCCAAAAAACTGAGCATAACTCAGGTGATGTGTCACTGTGAGAAAAAAAAAACTTAAGTTCATGATATTTATAATTTAAATAATAAAAATATATAATTGTAATATATAACTGTATTTAATAAACGAAAAACTAATTAACTTATATGCTTAGTGACTTCTTTGTTCATCTGTCAGTTGGTTTCTTTTGTTGGTCTTGATATTATTTAACTTGAGGGGTGCCATGAACTAAGATAAGTGAGGGGAAGGGAAAATTCTTTAACTAAACTGCCTATTAGTGACTTTTTTGTTGCTGAATTTTATTGGCTAATGAAAATTCATTTAGCTAGTAAATCTTCAATTGAAGGTTGGTATTTTGTACACTTCAAGCCCAAGCAAGTGTTTCTAACTTCACCTGTCAATCTGTTTCTTTTGTTGGTTTTGATATTATTTAATGCTGTGAATAAGGTCTCATAAAAGTATGTAGAGGAAAAAATTGTGAGTAAAGCCATTGCTATATTTTTCAGGGTACTAAAAGAGTCTGTTAATCAGTTCCAGGCACTGCAAATTTCCTGTTCATAGTGGCACTCCTCTTGATTCTCCAAGTGGCACCTTTCCAGATTCTTAAGCTTTGACCTCAAGTCAACAAAAACCTGAGTCCAGATGCTGTCTTGAAATTCTGCAAGTTGCATCTCCAAATCATCAATTTGCATCCATTGGAAACCATTTAATTCCAAATTATTGCAGATTACTACATCAGGATACTTAATTGTTTTCATGATCTGTTCTAGGCTTCTAAATTGATTAAATATAGCACTGAACTGGTCAAGTAATGAGTCTAAAACATGCTAGTACTTTATATGCAAGGGTTCCATTTACTGGCCTTCTCAAAATACTTTGTTACTCAAAGAAAATACTTATAAGTTTTAGTTTCTATATCACGCTTGAAAATTTTAAGTTTACTTTCAAAAGCTTTTATGTATCCAAACATAACGTCAATATTTTTGCCAAAACCTTGTAACTTTAAATTCAGTTCATTAATATGAACAGAGAGATCTATAAAAAACATCAGTGTTGACCCACTTATCATCATTGAGCTGAGGAAAGTTTCCCACATCCTTATCCTCAAGAAATACTTTAATTTCTTCCAAGCACTCCACAAAGTGCTCAAGAACTTTGCCTCAGCTCAGCCACCTTAAATTATTGTACATCAGCAGTCCACTGTAGGTGGAATCAACCTCCAGGAAAGGTGCAGAAAATTCTCACTTGTGAAGGGGGCAAGCAGCTATTAAATTAACTATTTTTGTAACAACTGACATTAAGTTAAGTCAATGAATCCTGTCTTGGCACATAAAACCTCCTCATGGATAATACAATGAAAAGGCTCAATTGGATGTCCAATAGCTTCCGTAAACAACTTGACAAATCCGACTTTTTTCCCCACTATGTTTGGTGCCCCATCTGTCATCACTGACACAGCTTTAGAGATATCAATGCTTAGGTCACAGAATGTTTGTATAACAACCTTATATATCTTGTTTCCTGATGTACTTGTTGGCACCAATACTAACTTTATCAATTCTTCTCTCATTGGGGGGCCATCAGAATATTGACCAATAATGGCCAACTGAGCATTTGATGTGACATCAGTAGTTTCATCAAGAGAGATCGAAAAATATTTACAATTACTTATGTCTCTCTTTAATTGATGTTGTACATTTGTGTTCAGTCTCATTATTTGATCTTTTATGATGTTTCTACTTAGTGGTAACTCAGATATTGTCTTAATAATTGCATCTTTATTTTGCATATCATGAAATAGAACTGGTACAAATCTTAGGAGAGTTTCTTTAATAATTCTCCCTCACTGAGTGCTTTTCCATGCTGAGCTATGGAATGAGCAATGCTCAAACTTGCAGATATTAAATTTGTAGAGCCTTTTACAAATTTAAGGATGGAATTAGATTGACTCTTATAAAGGTGTAGCTGCTTGGAAATGTATTCCTTCCTTTCAGCCTCACTTTTTTTTCAAGAGCTAGGAATGATTAGTTTCAAAATGACTATATATATTCCACATTCTGCTTACTACCATTTCAGTTCATCGAATGCAAAATGATCTGCCATTTTTTTCTATAATGCCATACATCTCAGTCCATGTCTCTTGAAAGGGTCAGTTATGGCTACTACCACTTCCTTTACTTAAGCTTGTTTTTTTTTTTTTTAATTTTGGGGGGGGTTCTCCATCAGTGAGGCAGCAGCAGAAGTTAGAATACTAGATAGCCTGTTAGCCTTGCAGGCAATTAGGGGTTAACTAGCCTAACTGACCACAAGATGGCACATATAACATTCTTTTAGGAAAGGGCTGGGTTAATAAGCAGAAATAGGTTTTAATAAGGATGCACAACAGTAATATTGGTGAAATAGAGTCTGCACTATGCTGCAAGATGGTGTTCCTTATGTAAATTAAGATGGCTGCCACTATTTCTAATGGTGGGAAACAGCACCCATTGCATAGATCCTCCCTTCTCCCACCCTCACCCTCACTTATCTCAGTAATGTAATGTGAGGGGGGCTGGCTATCAAGCAGGAGTAGTGTGGAGGATGGAATTAGGCGAGCCCCCAGGGCTCTAGGCTGGAGTAGAGAGTGATATATGCACCAGGGGTCCTGGACCCAAACTGTCTGAGAGATGGTTGAAACTCACTACCTAGCAAAGTCTTGTCCTTTTAAGCTCAGGATTCTATGGCACTGCCCTGAGAAATGGAAGTAATTCCTATTGGACAGTGGGTGAGGTCAAGCAGGAAAGAGGTTGCCACTTCCTGGACCTAACTATTTAATAGAGTTTGTCAGCTGTAGCTTATAGAATGTTTGGTCAAGTGATGTTTACTTGGTCTTTGGCTAAGGTAAGGCAATGACTTCAAGATCTTTAAGCTTATAGGTCAAAGGGGTTTACTGATAATAAATTGAATTAGGTAAGAGGGATTGGTAAGTGGGTAAGGAAAGTTAAGATCTTGAGATGACTAACTTCAGTTAACTACTCTAAGAAATACTGAAGGTCTTCTTATGGTGCAGAAGAAAAGAATGCCTTGAGGGCAGTCTTAACTCTGATACACTTGGTAGCTGACCCAAGGTTGTCAAGCTCTGGGCAGATGGTGTTGTCTTGAGGATAGAAAAGACTCTTGTTTCTTATAAGGGTTGTTGGGTTTACCAAAGAGCTGTTGGTTTTGGCTAGCAATGGTAGTTGTGCCTACTTGCCTAAGGAAATCTAAACCTACACCCTGGGGCCCAGTCCCACATTCTTCCTTCCTCTCCCAGAGTGCAGCCCAGAAGAAGAAGTGAAGTCAGGGGTCTGGGACCCTTCTTTTATACCTACCCTCACTCCAAACTGCCATCCTGGTACCCACTTGATGTCATATCAGGTTCTGAGTTCTAAATGGGCAACTGCCAGCTTGCACCCATGAAAGTATAATTACAAGATTTTATACACTACAGTAATAATGATGGTCAATTAGAAATCCACGACACCCCAGAACAGTAGATTGGACGATGGTTGTTGTGGTTATGTGGTTGCTGGCAATGGTGATCACAGAGCCCCCAGAGATGTGTCCCCCATGCATTCTGCTGCTCCCTGCTCCACTGGCTGGAAGTGAGGTCAAAGGTCCCCTAATGACCCCAAAGTCCCAGAACTAGATGCTTTGTGCCAGAATTCTGTTGTTTTGGCCTGAGAACCTCCGGCACAGAATGTCTACACTACATTACAGCAAATGTTTCATCCTTGGCATACGGCCCCATATTTCTCTTTATGGAACCACATGTCATCGAAAATGGCTACGTGTGTCAGTGCTGACATGCATGTCATAGGTTCGCCATCAGGGGCCTAGTGCAATAAAAATGGGGCATAAGTCTCCAAGCTTCCATAAGTCATTTCCTAGACAGTCAATTTTAAAGAATTTGTGGTAGTGGTGACACTTCATTTATCTCCTCTTGATATTTGCCCATGCTCCTAATGGGTCCACCCCTTTCTGCCATCCTCACTGCAGTGTCAGTAGTCAGAAGGACTTGAAAGAGGCCATCCTAGGTAGGAGTCAACTTGTCCTTCTTCCAGCTCTTGACCAAGACCCAGTCTCCAGATGGAATCAATTACACCGGGATCCCCAGTGATGATGTCTGAGCAATCAACCCTTTTTGGTGGAGAAAAGAAAGAGTAGTGAATAGGGATTGCACATAATTCCTTAGAAACTAATCTTTGGTATCTAATGTGAGTAGATCAGTTTTTCTTCCCAAATAGGCATACCCAAATAGGATCTTATATGGGGAGAGATCTAAGTCTCTCATAGGTTTAGTTCTTAACCTTAATAAAGCCAATGGAAAGCACTTACTCCAAGGGAGTCCTGCCTGCAAAGTTAACAGAGTCAGCTAATGTAATAAAAATGATAATCCTATATAAATTAATTTACTATGGGGGCAGCTGGGTAGCTCAGTGGATTTAGAGTCAGACCTAGAGAAAGGAGGTCCTAGGTTCAAATATGGCCTCAGACACTTCCCAGCTGTGTGACCCTGGGCAAGTCACTTGACTCCCATTGCCCACCCTTACCACTCTTCCACTTATGAGCCAATACACAGAAGTTAGGGTTAAAAAAATTTTTTTTAAATAAATTAATTTACTTATTCAGTGCCATACCTATTGAACTACCAAAAAACTTTTTTTATAGAATTAGAAAAAATTATAACAATGTTCACCTGGAAGAAAAAAAGATCAAGAAAATCAAGGGAACTAACAAAAAATATAAAAGATTTTGGTCTAGCAGTATGAGGTCTTAAATTGTACTATAATGCAGTGATCATCAAAACAATGTGATACTCACTAAGAGACAAAAATGTGAATCAATAAAATAGACTTGGGGTAAATGACTTAAGTAAGCTAGAGTTTGATAAACCCAAAGATCCCAACTTTGGGGAGAAGAACCTACTATATGACAAAAACTGCTTGGAAAATTAGTTTAGATCAACATCTCACACAATAAGATGAATTGAAAATGGGTAAATGACTTAAATATAAAGAGGGAAATTATATGTAAATTAAGTGAACATAGAATTATATACCTGTCAGATCTAAGGGAAAGGGAAGAATTTAAGACCAAGCAAGAGACAGAGAACATTACAAGATATAAAATAAATAATTTTGATTATATTAAATTAAAAAGGTTTTTTTTACAAACAAAGCCAATGCAACCTAAATTAGAAGGAAAGCAACAAACTGAGAAAAATTTTTTATAACAAAACTCTTTGACAAAGGTCTAATTCCCCAAATGTATAAGGAACTAAGTCAAATTTATACAAAATCAAGCCATTCTCCAACTGACAAAATGGTCAAAGGATATGAATAGACAGTTTTCAGATGAAGAAATCAAAACTATTAATAATCACATGAAAAAGTATTCTAAATCACTCCTGCTTAGAGAAATGCAAGTCAGAACAACTCTGAGGTACCACCTCACACATAGCAGACTGGCCAATCTGATAGTAAAGAAAAATAACAAATGTTAGAGGTAATGTGGCAAAATTGGGACACTATTGCATTGCTGGTAGAGTTGTGAATTGATCTAACCATTCTAGAAGGCAATCTGGAATTATGCCCAAAGGGCTTTAAAAGAATGCATACCCTTTGATCCAGCAATGCACTACTCAGTTTGTACCCCAAAGAGATAAAAAAAATGTTTGTAAAAAAATATTTATAGCTGCATTCTTTGTCGTGGCAAAAAATTGGAAAATGAGGGAGTGTCCATTAATTGGGGAATGGCTGAACAAATTGTGGTATAGAGTGGTGATGGAATACTATTGTGCTATAAAAAATGATGAACTGCTTGATTCCTATGTGAACTGGAAAGACCTCCATAAACTGATGCAGAGTGAAATCAGCAGAACCAGAAGTGATAGGCTTTGCTACTTATAGCAGTGCAATGATCCAGAACAATCCTGAGGGACTTATGAGAAAGAATGCTATTCATATTTAGAGACAGAACTGTGAGAGTAGAAACACAGAAGAAAAATATATGTTTTATCACTTGTTTATATGGGCATATGTTTGGGGAGTTTGGTTTTAAAAGATCACTCTATTATAAAAATTAATAATATGGAACTTCTGGGTTGAGATGACAGCAGAGTAAAAGCAGCTGCTTAACCTCTCCTAACCCACACACATAGGACTCCTCAAGAGGACATAAAAACAAACCCAGATGAATGAAGGGACCCCACAACAGGGTACAGCATTGTACATGGGATTTGTACATTTCCATGCTATAAATAGCTCTCACTAAAACGTGCGCTGAGCAACCCCCTCCTCCCCACACCACCTATGGGGCAAAAGCCAGTGCACAAGAGTTAGAGCAAGTTTGGAGCCTGCATTAAGTTCTTGGCAGCTACGTGGGATCACCAGGGCCTGCTCCTGAGAGCAGCAAGACTTAAGACCCCAAGAGGCTAAAGAACCAGACTTTGAACCCAGACCTTGAGTGCAGGCACGGACATTGAGTGAAGGCGCGGATGTGGAACTTGAACACAGGTACGGACCTTGGGTGGGGACCCAGTGCAGAGGGGTACATGACTGTGAAGCAGTGCCCTGAGACTGTTAAAGGAGCTTCGGGCAGAGGAGCAAGCAAGGGGACCACCAGGTGGCTTGACCCTGAGAACAACTAGACTTGAGACCTCAGGAGCCTAAAGCAGACCAACCCTGGGCATGAGCATAAAGCTGAGAAGGCACACAGCACTGTGACCCAGATCAAAGCTGCTCCACAGCTCGATAGGATAGGCAGAGAGCCTGCCTGCCTCACCCAGACTTCTGACAGAGAAAGAAATAATAATAATGGCAAGCCAGTCATAAGAACCTCAAAAGAGAAAGATTAAGAAGAAATCTTTAATACTCAACAACTTTTACACAGAAAAAATCCACACAACAGAGGAAACAGCAGAGGGGAACAACAAGTAATCACATCCAAACCTTCCCAAAAAAATGAAAATTGGTCACAAGCTCTTGAAGAGTTCAAATATGAGATCATGAGAAAGATGGAAGAGATTTGGCAAGAAAAGTGGGAAACAGTTCAAAAGGAAATTAACAGGTTAAAAGACAGAAACTCCCAATTGAAGAAAGATACCCCAAAATCAAATGAAATGGTAAGCAAATTGGAGACCAAAATTAGACAGCTGGAAAACAGGATAGACCAAACCAAAAAGGGAAATCATAAGATTATAACAGAAAACCAGTCTCTAAAGACCAGAATTGGGCAAGTAGAAGCCAATGATCTCTCCAGACAGCAAGAACTAATAAAGCAAAGTCAAAAGACTGATAAAATAGAAGGAAACATGAAATATCTCACTGAGAAAATGACAGATCAAGAAAACAGGTCTAGAAGAGACAATCTGAGAATCATTGGTCTTCCTGAAAAAGCAGAAATTAACAGAAATTTGGACACCATACTACAAGAAATTATCCAACAAAACTGTCCTGATGTTCTTCAACAAGAGGGCAAAATAGACATTGAAAGGATTAATAGATCACCCTCTACACTAAACCCTGAAAAGACAACCCCCAGGAATATAATAGCCAAATTCAAGAGCTTCCAAGTAAAAGAAAAAATTTTAAAAGAAGCCAGAAAGAGACAATTCAGATACAAGGAGCACCAATCAGGATCACACAGGATCTGGCAGCCTCCACACTAAAAGAGAACAAGGCATGGAATATGGTATCCAGAAAGGCAAGAGAACTGGGTCTACAACCAAGGATCATCTACCCATCAAAACTGACTATATACTTCCAGAGGAAAGTATGGGCATTCAACAAGATAAAAGATTTCCAAGTATTTGCACAGAAAAGACCAGGACCAAATGAAAAGTGTGATATCTAACCACAAAAACCAAGAGAAACATGAAAAGGTAAATAAGAAACAGAGGAGAAAGAAAGAAAACCCTTATTTTTAAATTTGCCTCTTTAAGGGCTTCAATAAGATCAAATTATTTATATTCCTATATGGAGAAATGTTATGTGTAATTTTCAAAAACTATGTTCACTATTATAGTAATTAGAAGAATTATTCATAGGGAGAGGTTGGAGCACTAAATCGTCTAAGACGATGGGGGGGAAGAGGAGGGTGAATAGTAAATGGCACCAAGAGAAACTTGAATGAATAAGAAAAATAGGATACTCTATACCACACAAAGAGGGCATGGGAAGGGGTGGGGATGAATACTATTATAAGAAGGAGAGGAAGAGCATTAATAGGTAATATCTAAACCTTACTCTTGGTGGAATTAACCCTGAGAGGGAAGAGTAGCTATATCCATTGGGATATAGAATTCTATCTAACCCTACTGAGAATGTCAGAAGGGATAAACCAAGGAGAGCAGGGGAGTGGGAAGGTCAAAAAAAAGGGAGGGTAGGGAATTCATTAGGCCTTGAAAAATAAAAATTAATAACATGGAAATAAGTTTTGAGAAATAAGACATGTTTAATTCAGTGGAATTGCTTGTCAGATACTGGAGCGGGTAGAAAAGAGGGGAGAGAGAGAAAATAAATCATGTAACCATGGAAAAATATTCTAAATAAATAAATCTAACTAGTTGTGGAAAAAAATTACTTGAAATTATCTTTTTTTTTAACATTTATTAATAATCATTTTTAACATGGTTACATGTTTCATACTCCTATTTTCCCCTTCACCCCCCGCACTCCCCCTACCCATGGCCGACGCACTTTTGCACTGGTTTTGTCATGTGTCCTTGATCAAGACCAATTTCCCAATTGTTGGTGGTTGCATTGGTGTGGTAGTTTCGAGTCCACACCCTCAATCATGTCCGCCCCGACCCATGCGTTCAAGCAGTTGCTTTTCTTATATGTTTCTTCTCCTGCAGTCCTTCCTCTGAATGTGGGTAACATTCTTTACCATAAATCCCTCAGAATTGTCCTGGGTCATTGCATTGCTGCTGGTACAGAAGCCCATTACATTCAATTTTACCACAGTATATCAGTCTCTGTATACAATGTTCTTTTGGCTCTGCTCCTTTCACTCTGCATCAGATCCCGGAGGTCTCTCCAGTTCGCCTGGAACTCCTCCAGTTTATTATTCCTTTTAGCACAATAGTATTCCATCACCCGCATATACCACAGTTTGTTCAGCCATTCCCCAATTGAAGGACATACCCTCCTTTTCCAGTTTTTTGCCACCACAAAAAGCGCAGCTATAAATATTTTTGTACATGTCTGTTTATCTATGATCTCTTTGGGGTACAAACCCAACAATGGTATGGCTGGGTCAAAGGGCAGGCATTCTTTTATAGCCCTTT